>NW_027394404.1:0-40925 GCF_049309525.1 Garra rufa | reverse complement strand
ATTCATACTTTACAATTCTGTTTATATCCCACAATTTTGAGTTTATATCGCAAAATTCTAAGTTTATATCCCACATTTCTGAGTTTATACTTCACAATTCTGTTTATATCTTGCAATTCTGTTCATATCTTGCCAAGCTGAATTTATATCTCAAAATTCTGAGTTTATATCACACAATTCTAAGTTTATATCCCACAATTCTGAGTTTATATCACAAAGTGATATAAATTCTGAGTTTATAATTTACAATTCTCTTTATATCTTGCAATTCTGTTCATATCTTGCAATGCTGAATTTATATTTGACAGTTCTGGGTTTATATCACACAATTCTAAATTTATATCTGTTAATTCTGAGTTCATACTACATACTTCATAATTCATACTTTACAATTCTGTTTATATCCCACAATTTTGAGTTTATATCGCAAAATTCTAAGTTTATATCCCACATTTCTGAGTTTATACTTCACAATTCTGTTTATATCTTGCAATTCTGTTCATATCTTGCCAAGCTGAATTTATATCTCAAAATTCTGAGTTTATATCACACAATTCTAAGTTTATATCCGTTCATTTAAGTTTATATCCAAGAATTCTGAGTTTATATTACACAATTCTATTTATATCTCACAATTTTGAATTTATATCACAAAATTCTAAATTTATATCCCACAATTTTGATTTTTTTATCACACATTTCTGAGTTTATACTTCACAATTCTGTTTATATCTTGCAATTCTGTTCATATCTTGCAAAGCTGAATTTATATCTCAAAATTCTGAGTTTATATCCCAGTATTCTGAGTTTTTATCACAAAATTCTAAGTTTATATCCCACAATTCTGAGTTTATATCACACAATTCTAAGTTTATATCTTTTAATTCTGAGTTTATACTTCATAATTCTGTTTATATCTTGCAATTCTGTTCATATCTTGCAAAGCTGAATTCATATCTCAAAATTCTGAGTTTATATCACAAAATTCTAAGTTTATATCTGTTAATTCTGAGTTTATACTTCACAATTCTGTTTATATCTTGCAATTCTGTTCATATCTTGCAAAGCTGCATTCATATCTCAAAATTCTGAGTTTATATCACACAATTCTAAGTTTATATCTTTTAATTCTGAGTTTATACTTCACAATTCTGTTTATATCTTGCAATTCTGTTCATATCTTGCAAAGCTGAATTTATATCTCAAAATTCTGAGTTTATATCCCAGTATTCTGAGTTTTTATCACAAAATTCTAAGTTTATATCCCACAATTCTGAGTTTATATCACAAAATTCTAAGTTCATATCTTTTAATTCTGAGTTTATACTTCACAATTCTGTTTATATCTTGCAATTCTGTTCATATCTTGCAAAGCTGCATTCATATCTCAAAATTCTGAGTTTATATCACACAATTCTAAGTTTATATCTTTTAATTCTGAGTTTATACTTCATAATTCTGTTTATATCTTGCAATTCTGTTCATATCTTGCAAAGCTGAATTCATATCTCAAAATTCTGAGTTTATATCACAAAATTCTAAGTTTATATCTGTTAATTCTGAGTTTATACTTCACAATTCTGTTTATATCTTGCAATTCTGTTCATATCTTGCAAAGCTGAATTTGTATTTGACAGTTCTGGGTTTATATCCCACAATTCTGAATTTATACTTATCAATTCTGTTTATATCTTGCAATTCTGTTCATATCTTGCAAAGCTGAATTTATATCTCAAAATTCTGAGTTTATATCACAAAATTCTAAGTTTATATCTGTTAATTCTGAGTTCATACTTCACAATTCTGTTTACATCCCACAATTCTGAGTTTATATCACACAATTCTAAGTTTATATCCCACAATTCTGAGTTTATATCACAAAATTCTAAGTTTATATCTTTTAATTCTGAGTTTATAATTTACAATTCTCTTTATATCTTGCAATTCTGTTCATATCTTGCAATGCTGAATTTATATTTGACAGTTCTGGGTTTATATCACACAATTCTAAATTTATATCTGTTAATTCTGAGTTCATACTACATACTTCATAATTCATACTTTACAATTCTGTTTATATCCCACAATTTTGAGTTTATATCGCAAAATTCTAAGTTTATATCCCACATTTCTGAGTTTATACTTCACAATTCTGTTTATATCTTGCAATTCTGTTCATATCTTGCCAAGCTGAATTTATATCTCAAAATTCTGAGTTTATATCACACAATTCTAAGTTTATATCCCACAATTCTGAGTTTATATCACAAAATTCTAAGTTTATATCTTTTAATTCTGAGTTTATAATTTACAATTCTCTTTATATCTTGCAATTCTGTTCATATCTTGCAATGCTGAATTTATATTTGACAGTTCTGAGTTTATATCACAAAATTCTAAGTTCATATCTGTTAATTCTGAGTTCATACTTCACAATTCTGTTTATATCCCACAATTCTGAGTTTATATCACACAATTCTAAGTTTATATCTTTTAATTCTGAGTTTATACTTTACAATTCTATTTATATCTTGCAATTCTGTTCATATCTTGCAATGCTGAATTTATATTTGACAGTTCTAAGTTTATATCTTTTAATTCTGAGTTTATACTTCATAATTCTGTTTCTATCTCACAATTTTGAGTTTATATCACAAAATTCTAAGTTTATGTCTTTTAATTCTGAGTTTATACTTTACAATTCTGTTTATATCCCACAATTCTGAGTTTATATCACAAAATTCTAAGTTTATGTCTTTTAATTCTGAGTTTATACTTTACAATTCTCTTTTTATCTTGCAATTCTGTTCATATCTTGCAATGCTGAATTTGTATTTGACAGTTCTGGGTTAATATCCCACAATTCTGAATTTATACTTATCAATTCTGTTTATATTTTGCAAAGCTGAATTTATATCTCAAAATTCTGAGTTTATATCACAAAATTCTAAGTTTATATCTGTTAATTCTGAGTTCATACTTCACAATTCTCTTTTTATCTTGCAATTCTCTTCATATCTTGCAATGCTGAATTTATATTTGACAGTTCTGGGTTTATATCACACAATTCTAAGTTTATATCAGTTAATTTTGAGTTCATACTTGACAATTCTGTTTACATCCCACAATTCTGAGTTTATATCACACAATTCTAAGTTTATATCCCACAATTCTGAGTTTATATCACAAAATTCTAAGTTTATATCTTTTAATTCTGAGTTTATAATTTACAATTCTCTTTATATCTTGCAATTCTGTTCATATCTTGCAATGCTGAATTTATATTTGACAGTTCTGAGTTTATATCACAAAATTCTAAGTTCATATCTGTTAATTCTGAGTTGATACTTCACAATTCGCTTTTTATCTTGCAATTCTCTTTGTTCTGAGACACCTCGCTGGCATCTTATTAAACGAGAAACTAAGATGAATCCTGACTCTTCGATACTTTATGGGTGGAGTTTGGCTGACTGTTGAATTGCATTCATACATGCGACGAGAACAGTACACTCTTCATGTCTTGCCATGCTGAATTTATATTTGACAGTTCTGGGTTTATATCACACAATTCTAAGTTTATATCTGTTAATTCTGAGTTCATACTTCACAATTCTGTTTATATCCCACAATTCTGAGTTTATATCACACAATTCTAAGTTTATATCTTTTAATTCTGAGTTTAAACTTTACAATTCTATTTATATCTTGCAATTCTGTTCATATCTTGCAATGCTGAATTTATATTTCACAGTTCTAAGTTTATATCTTTTAATTCTGAGTTTATACTTCATAATTCTGTTTCTATCTCACAATTTTGAGTTTATATCACAAAATTCTCAGTTTATGTCTTTTAATTCTGAGTTTATACTTTACAATTCTGTTTATATCCCACAATTCTGAGTTTATATCACAAAATTCTAAGTTTATGTCTTTTAATTCTGAGTTTATACTTTACAATTCTCTTTTTATCTTGCAATTCTGTTCATATCTTGCAATGCTGAATTTGTATTTGACAGTTCTGGGTTTATATCCCACAATTCTGAATTTATACTTATCAATTCTGTTTATATTTTGCAATTCTGTTCATATCTTGCAAAGCTGAATTTATATCTCAAAATTCTGAGTTTATATCACAAAATTCTAAGTTTATATCTGTTAATTCTGAGTTCATACTTCACAATTCTCTTTTTATCTTGCAATTCTCTTCATATCTTGCAATGCTGAATTTATATTTGACAGTTCTGGGTTTATATCACACAATTCTAAGTTTATATCAGTTAATTCTGAGTTCATACTTCACAATTCTGTTTACATCCCACAATTCTGAGTTTATATCACACAATTCTAAGTTTATATCCCACAATTCTGAGTTTATATCACAAAATTCTAAGTTTATATCTTTTAATTCTGAGTTTATACTTCACAATTCTATTTATATCTCACAATTCTGAGTTTATATCACAAAATTCTAAGTTTATATCTGTTAATTCTGAGTTTATACTTCACAATTCTATTTATATCCCACAATTCTGAGTTTATATCACACAATTCTAGGTTTATATCTGTTAATTCTGAGTTTATACTTCACAATTCTGTTTATATCCCACAATTCTGAGTTTATACTTTACAATTCTCTTTATATCTTACAATTCTGTTCATATCTTGCAAAGCTGAATTTGTATTTGACAGTTCTGAGTTTATATCACAAAATTCTAAGTTTATATCTGTTAATTCTGAGTTCATACTTCACAATTCTCTTTTTATCTTGCAATTCTCTTCATATCTTGCAATGCTGAATTTATATCTCAAAATTCTGAGTTTATATCACAAAATTCTAAGTTTATATCTGTTAATTCTGAGTTCATACTTCACAATTCTCTTTTTATCTTGCAATTCTCTTCATATCTTGCAATGCTGAATTTATATTTGACAGTTCTGGGTTTATATCACACAATTCTAAGTTTATATCAGTTAATTCTGAGTTCATACTTCACAATTCTGTTTACATCCCACAATTCTGAGTTTATATCACACAATTCTAAGTTTATATCCCACAATTCTGAGTTTATATCACGAAATTCTAAGTTTATATCTTTTAATTCTGAGTTTATACTTCAATATTCTATTTATATCTCACAATTTTGAGTTTATATCACAAAATTCTAAGTTTATATCTGTTAATTCTGAGTTTATACTTCACAATTCTGTTTATATCCCACAATTCTGAGTTTATATCACACAATTCTAGGTTTATATCTGTTAATTCTGAGTTTATACTTCACAATTCTGTTTATATCCCACAATTCTGAGTTTATACTTTACAATTCTCTTTATATCTTGCAATTCTGTTCATATCTTGCAATGCTGAATTTGTATTTGACAGTTCTGGGTTTATATCACAAAATTTTAAGTTTATATCCAACAATTCTGAATTTATACTTATCAATTCTGTTTATATCTTGCAATTCTGTTCATATCTTGCAATGCTGAATTTATATTTGACAGTTCTGGGTTTATATCACAAAATTCTAAGTTTATATCTGTTAATTCTGAGTTCATACTTCACAATTGTCTTTTTATCTTGCAATTCTCTTCATATCTTGCAATGCTGAATTTATATTTGACAGTTCTGGGTTTATATCACACAATTCTAAGTTTATATCAGTTAATTCTGAGTTCATACTTCACAATTCTGTTTACATCCCACAATTCTGAGTTTATATCACACAATTCTAAGTTTATATCACACAATTCTGAGTTTATATCACAAAATTCTAAGTTTATATCTTTTAATTCTGAGTTTAAACTTCACAATTCTATTTATATCTCACAATTTTGAGTTTATATCACAAAATTCTAGGTTTATATCTGTTAATTCTGAGTTTATACTTCACAATTCTGTTTATATCCCACAATTCTGAGTTTATACTTTACAATTCTCTTTATATCTTGCAATTCTGTTCATATCTTGCAATGCTGAATTTATATTTGACAGTTCTGGGTTTATATCACAAAATTTTAAGTTTATATCCAAGAATTCTGAGTTTATATTACACAATTCTATTTATATCTCACAATTTTGAATTTATATCACAAAATTCTAAATTTATATCCCACAATTTTGATTTTTTTATCACACATTTCTGAGTTTATACTTCACAATTCTGTTTATATCTTGCAATTCTGTTCATATCTTGCAAAGCTGAATTTATATCTCAAAATTCTGAGTTTATATCCCAGTATTCTGAGTTTTTATCACAAAATTCTAAGTTTATATCCCACAATTCTGAGTTTATATCACAAAATTCTAAGTTCATATCTTTTAATTCTGAGTTTATACTTCACAATTCTGTTTATATCTTGCAATTCTGTTCATATCTTGCAAAGCTGAATTCATATCTCAAAATTCTGAGTTTATATCACAAAATTCTAAGTTTATATCTGTTAATTCTGAGTTTATACTTCACAATTCTGTTTATATCTTGCAATTCTGTTCATATCTTGCAAAGCTGAATTTATATCTCAAAATTCTGAGTTTATATCACAAAATTCTAAGTTTATATCTGTTAATTCTGAGTTCATACTTCACAATTCTCTTTTTATCTTGCAATTCTCTTCATATCTTGCAATGCTGAATTTATATTTGACAGTTCTGGGTTTATATCACACAATTCTAAGTTTATATCAGTTAATTCTGAGTTCATACTTCACAATTCTGTTTACATCCCACAATTCTGAGTTTATATCACACAATTCTAAGTTTATGTCTTTTAATTCTGAGTTTATACTTTACAATTCTCTTTTTATCTTGCAATTCTGTTCATATCTTGCAATGCTGAATTTGTATTTGACAGTTCTGGGTTTATATCCCACAATTCTGAATTTATACTTATCAATTCTGTTTATATCTTGCAATTCTGTTCATATCTTGCAAAGCTGAATTTATATCTCAAAATTCTGAGTTTATATCACAAAATTCTAAGTTTATATCTGTTAATTCTGAGTTCATACTTCACAATTCTCTTTTTATCTTGCAATTCTCTTCATATCTTGCAATGCTGAATTTATATTTGACAGTTCTGGGTTTATATCACACAATTCTAAGTTTATATCAGTTAATTTTGAGTTCATACTTCACAATTCTCTTTTTATCTTGCAATTCTCTTCATATCTTGCTATGCTGAATTTATATTTGACAGTTCTGGGTTTATATCACACAATTCTAAGTTTATATCAGTTAATTCTGAGTTCATACTTCACAATTCTGTTTACATCCCACAATTCTGAGTTTATACTTCACAATTCTGTTTATATCCAACAATTCTGAGTTTATATCACACAATTCTAAGTTTATATCACACAATTCTGAGTTTATATCACAAAATTCTAAGTTTATATCTTTTAATTCTGAGTTTATACTTCACAATTCTATTTATATCTCACAATTTTGAGTTTATATCACAAAATTCTAGGTTTATATCTGTTAATTCTGAGTTTATACTTCACAATTCTGTTTATATCCCACAATTCTGAGTTTATACTTTACAATTCTCTTTATATCTTGCAATTCTGTTCATATCTTGCAATGCTGAATTTATATTTGACAGTTCTGGGTTTATATCACTAAATTTTAAGTTTATATCCAAGAATTCTGAGTTTATATTACACAATTCTATTTATATCTCACAATTTTGAATTTATATCACAAAATTCTAAATTTATATCCCACAATTTTGATTTTTTTATCACACATTTCTGAGTTTATACTTCACAATTCTGTTTATATCTTGCAATTCTGTTCATATCTTGCCAAGCTGAATTTATATCTCAAAATTCTGAGTTTATATCCCAGTATTCTGAGTTTTTATCACAAAATTCTAAGTTTATATCCCACAATTCTGAGTTTATATCACAAAATTCTAAGTTCATATCTTTTAATTCTGAGTACTGATTGATACTTATCAATTCTGTTTATATCTTGCAATTCTGTTCATATCTTGCAAAGCTGAATTTATATCTCAAAATTCTGAGTTTATATCACAAAATTCTAAGTTTATATCTGTTAATTCTGAGTTCATACTTCACAATTCTCTTTTTATCTTGCAATTGCAAGATAAAAAGAGAATTGTGAAGTTTATATCACACAATTGCAAGATAAAAAGAGAATTGTGAAGTATGAACTCAGAATTAACAGATATAAACTTAGAATTTTGTGATATAAACTCAGAATTTTGAGATATAAATTCAGCTTTGCAAGATATGAACAGAATTGCAAGATATAAAATATCTCTTCATTCTCTTCATATCTTGCAATGCTGAATTTATATTTGACAGTTCTGGGTTTATATCACACAATTCTAAGTTTATATCAGTTAATTTTGAGTTCATACTTCACAATTCTGTTTACATCCCACAATTCTGAGTTTATATCACACAATTCTAAGTTTATATCCCACAATTCTGAGTTTATATCACAAAATTCTAAGTTTATATCTTTTAATTCTGAGTTTATAATTTACAATTCTCTTTATATCTTGCAATTCTGTTCATATCTTGCAATGCTGAATTTATATTTGACAGTTCTGGGTTTATATCACACAATTCTAAATTTATATCTGTTAATTCTGAGTTCATACTACATACTTCATAATTCATACTTTACAATTCTGTTTATATCCCACAATTTTGAGTTTATATCGCAAAATTCTAAGTTTATATCCCACATTTCTGAGTTTATACTTCACAATTCTGTTTATATCTTGCAATTCTGTTCATATCTTGCCAAGCTGAATTTATATCTCAAAATTCTGAGTTTATATCACACAATTCTAAGTTTATATCCGTTCATTTAAGTTTATATCCAAGAATTCTGAGTTTATATTACACAATTCTATTTATATCTCACAATTTTGAATTTATATCACAAAATTCTAAATTTATATCCCACAATTTTGATTTTTTTATCACACATTTCTGAGTTTATACTTCACAATTCTGTTTATATCTTGCAATTCTGTTCATATCTTGCAAAGCTGAATTTATATCTCAAAATTCTGAGTTTATATCCCAGTATTCTGAGTTTTTATCACAAAATTCTAAGTTTATATCCCACAATTCTGAGTTTATATCACACAATTCTAAGTTTATATCTTTTAATTCTGAGTTTATACTTCATAATTCTGTTTATATCTTGCAATTCTGTTCATATCTTGCAAAGCTGAATTCATATCTCAAAATTCTGAGTTTATATCACAAAATTCTAAGTTTATATCTGTTAATTCTGAGTTTATACTTCACAATTCTGTTTATATCTTGCAATTCTGTTCATATCTTGCAAAGCTGCATTCATATCTCAAAATTCTGAGTTTATATCACACAATTCTAAGTTTATATCTTTTAATTCTGAGTTTATACTTCACAATTCTGTTTATATCTTGCAATTCTGTTCATATCTTGCAAAGCTGAATTTATATCTCAAAATTCTGAGTTTATATCCCAGTATTCTGAGTTTTTATCACAAAATTCTAAGTTTATATCCCACAATTCTGAGTTTATATCACAAAATTCTAAGTTCATATCTTTTAATTCTGAGTTTATACTTCACAATTCTGTTTATATCTTGCAATTCTGTTCATATCTTGCAAAGCTGCATTCATATCTCAAAATTCTGAGTTTATATCACACAATTCTAAGTTTATATCTTTTAATTCTGAGTTTATACTTCATAATTCTGTTTATATCTTGCAATTCTGTTCATATCTTGCAAAGCTGAATTCATATCTCAAAATTCTGAGTTTATATCACAAAATTCTAAGTTTATATCTGTTAATTCTGAGTTTATACTTCACAATTCTGTTTATATCTTGCAATTCTGTTCATATCTTGCAAAGCTGAATTTGTATTTGACAGTTCTGGGTTTATATCCCACAATTCTGAATTTATACTTATCAATTCTGTTTATATCTTGCAATTCTGTTCATATCTTGCAAAGCTGAATTTATATCTCAAAATTCTGAGTTTATATCACACAATTCTAAGTTTATATCCCACAATTCTGAGTTTATATCACAAAATTCTAAGTTTATATCTTTTAATTCTGAGTTTATAATTTACAATTCTCTTTATATCTTGCAATTCTGTTCATATCTTGCAATGCTGAATTTATATTTGACAGTTCTGAGTTTATATCACAAAATTCTAAGTTCATATCTGTTAATTCTGAGTTCATACTTCACAATTCTGTTTATATCCCACAATTCTGAGTTTATATCACACAATTCTAAGTTTATATCTTTTAATTCTGAGTTTATACTTTACAATTCTATTTATATCTTGCAATTCTGTTCATATCTTGCAATGCTGAATTTATATTTGACAGTTCTAAGTTTATATCTTTTAATTCTGAGTTTATACTTCATAATTCTGTTTCTATCTCACAATTTTGAGTTTATATCACAAAATTCTAAGTTTATGTCTTTTAATTCTGAGTTTATACTTTACAATTCTGTTTATATCCCACAATTCTGAGTTTATATCACAAAATTCTAAGTTTATGTCTTTTAATTCTGAGTTTATACTTTACAATTCTCTTTTTATCTTGCAATTCTGTTCATATCTTGCAATGCTGAATTTGTATTTGACAGTTCTGGGTTAATATCCCACAATTCTGAATTTATACTTATCAATTCTGTTTATATTTTGCAAAGCTGAATTTATATCTCAAAATTCTGAGTTTATATCACAAAATTCTAAGTTTATATCTGTTAATTCTGAGTTCATACTTCACAATTCTCTTTTTATCTTGCAATTCTCTTCATATCTTGCAATGCTGAATTTATATTTGACAGTTCTGGGTTTATATCACACAATTCTAAGTTTATATCAGTTAATTTTGAGTTCATACTTGACAATTCTGTTTACATCCCACAATTCTGAGTTTATATCACACAATTCTAAGTTTATATCCCACAATTCTGAGTTTATATCACAAAATTCTAAGTTTATATCTTTTAATTCTGAGTTTAAACTTCACAATTCTATTTATATCTCACAATTTTGAGTTTATATCACAAAATTCTAGGTTTATATCTGTTAATTCTGAGTTTATACTTCACAATTCTGTTTATATCCCACAATTCTGAGTTTATACTTTACAATTCTCTTTATATCTTGCAATTCTGTTCATATCTTGCAATGCTGAATTTATATTTGACAGTTCTGGGTTTATATCACAAAATTTTAAGTTTATATCCAAGAATTCTGAGTTTATATTACACAATTCTATTTATATCTCACAATTTTGAATTTATATCACAAAATTCTAAATTTATATCCCACAATTTTGATTTTTTTATCACACATTTCTGAGTTTATACTTCACAATTCTGTTTATATCTTGCAATTCTGTTCATATCTTGCAAAGCTGAATTTATATCTCAAAATTCTGAGTTTATATCCCAGTATTCTGAGTTTTTATCACAAAATTCTAAGTTTATATCCCACAATTCTGAGTTTATATCACAAAATTCTAAGTTCATATCTTTTAATTCTGAGTTTATACTTCACAATTCTGTTTATATCTTGCAATTCTGTTCATATCTTGCAAAGCTGAATTCATATCTCAAAATTCTGAGTTTATATCACAAAATTCTAAGTTTATATCTTTTAATTCTGAGTTTATACTTCATAATTCTGTTTATATCTCACAATTTTGAGTTTATATCTTTTAATTCTGAGTTTATACTTCACAATTCTGTTTATATCTTGCAATTCTGTTCATATCTTGCAAAGCTGAATTCATATCTCAAAATTCTGAGTTTATATCACAAAATTCTAAGTTTATATCTGTTAATTCTGAGTTTATACTTCACAATTCTGTTTATATCTTGCAATTCTGTTCATATCTTGCAAAGCTGAATTTATATCTCAAAATTCTGAGTTTATATCACAAAATTCTAAGTTTATATCTGTTAATTCTGAGTTCATACTTCACAATTCTCTTTTTATCTTGCAATTCTCTTCATATCTTGCAATGCTGAATTTATATTTGACAGTTCTGGGTTTATATCACACAATTCTAAGTTTATATCAGTTAATTCTGAGTTCATACTTCACAATTCTGTTTACATCCCACAATTCTGAGTTTATACTTCACAATTCTGTTTATATCTTGCAATTCTGTTCATATCTTGCAAAGCTGAATTTATATCTCAAAATTCTGAGTTTATATCCCAGTATTCTGAGTTTTTATCACAAAATTCTAAGTTTATATCCCACAATTCTGAGTTTATATCACAAAATTCTAAGTTCATATCTTTTAATTCTGAGTTTATACTTCACAATTCTGTTTATATCTTGCAATTCTGTTCATATCTTGCAAAGCTGCATTCATATCTCAAAATTCTGAGTTTATATCACACAATTCTAAGTTTATATCTTTTAATTCTGAGTTTATACTTCATAATTCTGTTTATATCTCGCAATTCTGTTCATATCTTGCAAAGCTGAATTCATATCTCAAAATTCTGAGTTTATATCACAAAATTCTAAGTTTATATCTGTTAATTCTGAGTTTATACTTCACAATTCTGTTTATATCTTGCAATTCTGTTCATATCTTGCAAAGCTGCATTCATATCTCAAAATTCTGAGTTTATATCACACAATTCTAAGTTTATATCTTTTAATTCTGAGTTTATACTTCACAATTCTGTTTATATCTTGCAATTCTGTTCATATCTTGCAAAGCTGAATTCATATCTCAAAATTCTGAGTTTATATCACAAAATTCTAAGTTTATATCTGTTAATTCTGAGTTTATACTTCACAATTCTGTTTATATCTTGCAATTCTGTTCATATCTTGCAAAGCTGAATTTATATCTCAAAATTCTGAGTTTATATCACAAAATTCTAAGTTTATATCTGTTAATTCTGAGTTCATACTTCACAATTCTCTTTTTATCTTGCAATTCTCTTCATATCTTGCAATGCTGAATTTATATTTGACAGTTCTGTGTTTATATCACACAATTCTAAGTTTATATCAGTTAATTCTGAGTTCATACTTCACAATTCTGTTTACATCCCACAATTCTGAGTTTATATCACACAATTCTAAGTTTATGTCTTTTAATTCTGAGTTTATACTTTACAATTCTCTTTTTATCTTGCAATTCTGTTCATATCTTGCAATGCTGAATTTGTATTTGACAGTTCTGGGTTTATATCCCACAATTCTGAATTTATACTTATCAATTCTGTTTATATCTTGCAATTCTGTTCATATCTTGCAAAGCTGAATTTATATCTCAAAATTCTGAGTTTATATCACAAAATTCTAAGTTTATATCTGTTAATTCTGAGTTCATACTTCACAATTCTCTTTTTATCTTGCAATTCTCTTCATATCTTGCAATGCTGAATTTATATTTGACAGTTCTGGGTTTATATCACACAATTCTAAGTTTATATCAGTTAATTTTGAGTTCATACTTCACAATTCTCTTTTTATCTTGCAATTCTCTTCATATCTTGCTATGCTGAATTTATATTTGACAGTTCTGGGTTTATATCACACAATTCTAAGTTTATATCAGTTAATTCTGAGTTCATACTTCACAATTCTGTTTACATCCCACAATTCTGAGTTTATACTTCACAATTCTGTTTATATCCAACAATTCTGAGTTTATATCACACAATTCTAAGTTTATATCACACAATTCTGAGTTTATATCACAAAATTCTAAGTTTATATCTTTTAATTCTGAGTTTATACTTCACAATTCTATTTATATCTCACAATTTTGAGTTTATATCACAAAATTCTAGGTTTATATCTGTTAATTCTGAGTTTATACTTCACAATTCTGTTTATATCCCACAATTCTGAGTTTATACTTTACAATTCTCTTTATATCTTGCAATTCTGTTCATATCTTGCAATGCTGAATTTATATTTGACAGTTCTGGGTTTATATCACTAAATTTTAAGTTTATATCCAAGAATTCTGAGTTTATATTACACAATTCTATTTATATCTCACAATTTTGAATTTATATCACAAAATTCTAAATTTATATCCCACAATTTTGATTTTTTTATCACACATTTCTGAGTTTATACTTCACAATTCTGTTTATATCTTGCAATTCTGTTCATATCTTGCCAAGCTGAATTTATATCTCAAAATTCTGAGTTTATATCCCAGTATTCTGAGTTTTTATCACAAAATTCTAAGTTTATATCCCACAATTCTGAGTTTATATCACAAAATTCTAAGTTCATATCTTTTAATTCTGAGTACTGATTGATACTTATCAATTCTGTTTATATCTTGCAATTCTGTTCATATCTTGCAAAGCTGAATTTATATTTGACAGTTCTGGGTTTATATCACACAATTCTAAGTTTATATCAGTTAATTTTGAGTTCATACTTCACAATTCTGTTTACATCCCACAATTCTGAGTTTATATCACACAATTCTAAGTTTATATCCCACAATTCTGAGTTTATATCACAAAATTCTAAGTTTATATCTTTTAATTCTGAGTTTATAATTTACAATTCTCTTTATATCTTGCAATTCTGTTCATATCTTGCAATGCTGAATTTATATTTGACAGTTCTGGGTTTATATCACACAATTCTAAATTTATATCTGTTAATTCTGAGTTCATACTACATACTTCATAATTCATACTTTACAATTCTGTTTATATCCCACAATTTTGAGTTTATATCGCAAAATTCTAAGTTTATATCCCACATTTCTGAGTTTATACTTCACAATTCTGTTTATATCTTGCAATTCTGTTCATATCTTGCCAAGCTGAATTTATATCTCAAAATTCTGAGTTTATATCACACAATTCTAAGTTTATATCCCACAATTCTGAGTTTATATCACAAAGTGATATAAATTCTGAGTTTATAATTTACAATTCTCTTTATATCTTGCAATTCTGTTCATATCTTGCAATGCTGAATTTATATTTGACAGTTCTGGGTTTATATCACACAATTCTAAATTTATATCTGTTAATTCTGAGTTCATACTACATACTTCATAATTCATACTTTACAATTCTGTTTATATCCCACAATTTTGAGTTTATATCGCAAAATTCTAAGTTTATATCCCACATTTCTGAGTTTATACTTCACAATTCTGTTTATATCTTGCAATTCTGTTCATATCTTGCCAAGCTGAATTTATATCTCAAAATTCTGAGTTTATATCACACAATTCTAAGTTTATATCCGTTCATTTAAGTTTATATCCAAGAATTCTGAGTTTATATTACACAATTCTATTTATATCTCACAATTTTGAATTTATATCACAAAATTCTAAATTTATATCCCACAATTTTGATTTTTTTATCACACATTTCTGAGTTTATACTTCACAATTCTGTTTATATCTTGCAATTCTGTTCATATCTTGCAAAGCTGAATTTATATCTCAAAATTCTGAGTTTATATCCCAGTATTCTGAGTTTTTATCACAAAATTCTAAGTTTATATCCCACAATTCTGAGTTTATATCACACAATTCTAAGTTTATATCTTTTAATTCTGAGTTTATACTTCATAATTCTGTTTATATCTTGCAATTCTGTTCATATCTTGCAAAGCTGAATTCATATCTCAAAATTCTGAGTTTATATCACAAAATTCTAAGTTTATATCTGTTAATTCTGAGTTTATACTTCACAATTCTGTTTATATCTTGCAATTCTGTTCATATCTTGCAAAGCTGCATTCATATCTCAAAATTCTGAGTTTATATCACACAATTCTAAGTTTATATCTTTTAATTCTGAGTTTATACTTCACAATTCTGTTTATATCTTGCAATTCTGTTCATATCTTGCAAAGCTGAATTTATATCTCAAAATTCTGAGTTTATATCCCAGTATTCTGAGTTTTTATCACAAAATTCTAAGTTTATATCCCACAATTCTGAGTTTATATCACAAAATTCTAAGTTCATATCTTTTAATTCTGAGTTTATACTTCACAATTCTGTTTATATCTTGCAATTCTGTTCATATCTTGCAAAGCTGCATTCATATCTCAAAATTCTGAGTTTATATCACACAATTCTAAGTTTATATCTTTTAATTCTGAGTTTATACTTCATAATTCTGTTTATATCTTGCAATTCTGTTCATATCTTGCAAAGCTGAATTCATATCTCAAAATTCTGAGTTTATATCACAAAATTCTAAGTTTATATCTGTTAATTCTGAGTTTATACTTCACAATTCTGTTTATATCTTGCAATTCTGTTCATATCTTGCAAAGCTGAATTTGTATTTGACAGTTCTGGGTTTATATCCCACAATTCTGAATTTATACTTATCAATTCTGTTTATATCTTGCAATTCTGTTCATATCTTGCAATGCTGAATTTATATTTGACAGTTCTGGGTTTATATCACACAATTCTAAATTTATATCTGTTAATTCTGAGTTCATACTACATACTTCATAATTCATACTTTACAATTCTGTTTATATCCCACAATTTTGAGTTTATATCGCAAAATTCTAAGTTTATATCCCACATTTCTGAGTTTATACTTCACAATTCTGTTTATATCTTGCAATTCTGTTCATATCTTGCCAAGCTGAATTTATATCTCAAAATTCTGAGTTTATATCACACAATTCTAAGTTTATATCCCACAATTCTGAGTTTATATCACAAAATTCTAAGTTTATATCTTTTAATTCTGAGTTTATAATTTACAATTCTCTTTATATCTTGCAATTCTGTTCATATCTTGCAATGCTGAATTTATATTTGACAGTTCTGAGTTTATATCACAAAATTCTAAGTTCATATCTGTTAATTCTGAGTTCATACTTCACAATTCTGTTTATATCCCACAATTCTGAGTTTATATCACACAATTCTAAGTTTATATCTTTTAATTCTGAGTTTATACTTTACAATTCTATTTATATCTTGCAATTCTGTTCATATCTTGCAATGCTGAATTTATATTTGACAGTTCTAAGTTTATATCTTTTAATTCTGAGTTTATACTTCATAATTCTGTTTCTATCTCACAATTTTGAGTTTATATCACAAAATTCTAAGTTTATGTCTTTTAATTCTGAGTTTATACTTTACAATTCTGTTTATATCCCACAATTCTGAGTTTATATCACAAAATTCTAAGTTTATGTCTTTTAATTCTGAGTTTATACTTTACAATTCTCTTTTTATCTTGCAATTCTGTTCATATCTTGCAATGCTGAATTTGTATTTGACAGTTCTGGGTTAATATCCCACAATTCTGAATTTATACTTATCAATTCTGTTTATATTTTGCAAAGCTGAATTTATATCTCAAAATTCTGAGTTTATATCACAAAATTCTAAGTTTATATCTGTTAATTCTGAGTTCATACTTCACAATTCTCTTTTTATCTTGCAATTCTCTTCATATCTTGCAATGCTGAATTTATATTTGACAGTTCTGGGTTTATATCACACAATTCTAAGTTTATATCAGTTAATTTTGAGTTCATACTTGACAATTCTGTTTACATCCCACAATTCTGAGTTTATATCACACAATTCTAAGTTTATATCCCACAATTCTGAGTTTATATCACAAAATTCTAAGTTTATATCTTTTAATTCTGAGTTTATAATTTACAATTCTCTTTATATCTTGCAATTCTGTTCATATCTTGCAATGCTGAATTTATATTTGACAGTTCTGAGTTTATATCACAAAATTCTAAGTTCATATCTGTTAATTCTGAGTTGATACTTCACAATTCGCTTTTTATCTTGCAATTCTCTTTGTTCTGAGACACCTCGCTGGCATCTTATTAAACGAGAAACTAAGATGAATCCTGACTCTTCGATACTTTATGGGTGGAGTTTGGCTGACTGTTGAATTGCATTCATACATGCGACGAGAACAGTACACTCTTCATGTCTTGCCATGCTGAATTTATATTTGACAGTTCTGGGTTTATATCACACAATTCTAAGTTTATATCTGTTAATTCTGAGTTCATACTTCACAATTCTGTTTATATCCCACAATTCTGAGTTTATATCACACAATTCTAAGTTTATATCTTTTAATTCTGAGTTTAAACTTTACAATTCTATTTATATCTTGCAATTCTGTTCATATCTTGCAATGCTGAATTTATATTTCACAGTTCTAAGTTTATATCTTTTAATTCTGAGTTTATACTTCATAATTCTGTTTCTATCTCACAATTTTGAGTTTATATCACAAAATTCTCAGTTTATGTCTTTTAATTCTGAGTTTATACTTTACAATTCTGTTTATATCCCACAATTCTGAGTTTATATCACAAAATTCTAAGTTTATGTCTTTTAATTCTGAGTTTATACTTTACAATTCTCTTTTTATCTTGCAATTCTGTTCATATCTTGCAATGCTGAATTTGTATTTGACAGTTCTGGGTTTATATCCCACAATTCTGAATTTATACTTATCAATTCTGTTTATATTTTGCAATTCTGTTCATATCTTGCAAAGCTGAATTTATATCTCAAAATTCTGAGTTTATATCACAAAATTCTAAGTTTATATCTGTTAATTCTGAGTTCATACTTCACAATTCTCTTTTTATCTTGCAATTCTCTTCATATCTTGCAATGCTGAATTTATATTTGACAGTTCTGGGTTTATATCACACAATTCTAAGTTTATATCAGTTAATTCTGAGTTCATACTTCACAATTCTGTTTACATCCCACAATTCTGAGTTTATATCACACAATTCTAAGTTTATATCCCACAATTCTGAGTTTATATCACAAAATTCTAAGTTTATATCTTTTAATTCTGAGTTTATACTTCACAATTCTATTTATATCTCACAATTCTGAGTTTATATCACAAAATTCTAAGTTTATATCTGTTAATTCTGAGTTTATACTTCACAATTCTATTTATATCCCACAATTCTGAGTTTATATCACACAATTCTAGGTTTATATCTGTTAATTCTGAGTTTATACTTCACAATTCTGTTTATATCCCACAATTCTGAGTTTATACTTTACAATTCTCTTTATATCTTACAATTCTGTTCATATCTTGCAAAGCTGAATTTGTATTTGACAGTTCTGAGTTTATATCACAAAATTCTAAGTTTATATCTGTTAATTCTGAGTTCATACTTCACAATTCTCTTTTTATCTTGCAATTCTCTTCATATCTTGCAATGCTGAATTTATATCTCAAAATTCTGAGTTTATATCACAAAATTCTAAGTTTATATCTGTTAATTCTGAGTTCATACTTCACAATTCTCTTTTTATCTTGCAATTCTCTTCATATCTTGCAATGCTGAATTTATATTTGACAGTTCTGGGTTTATATCACACAATTCTAAGTTTATATCAGTTAATTCTGAGTTCATACTTCACAATTCTGTTTACATCCCACAATTCTGAGTTTATATCACACAATTCTAAGTTTATATCCCACAATTCTGAGTTTATATCACGAAATTCTAAGTTTATATCTTTTAATTCTGAGTTTATACTTCAATATTCTATTTATATCTCACAATTTTGAGTTTATATCACAAAATTCTAAGTTTATATCTGTTAATTCTGAGTTTATACTTCACAATTCTGTTTATATCCCACAATTCTGAGTTTATATCACACAATTCTAGGTTTATATCTGTTAATTCTGAGTTTATACTTCACAATTCTGTTTATATCCCACAATTCTGAGTTTATACTTTACAATTCTCTTTATATCTTGCAATTCTGTTCATATCTTGCAATGCTGAATTTGTATTTGACAGTTCTGGGTTTATATCACAAAATTTTAAGTTTATATCCAACAATTCTGAATTTATACTTATCAATTCTGTTTATATCTTGCAATTCTGTTCATATCTTGCAATGCTGAATTTATATTTGACAGTTCTGGGTTTATATCACAAAATTCTAAGTTTATATCTGTTAATTCTGAGTTCATACTTCACAATTGTCTTTTTATCTTGCAATTCTCTTCATATCTTGCAATGCTGAATTTATATTTGACAGTTCTGGGTTTATATCACACAATTCTAAGTTTATATCAGTTAATTCTGAGTTCATACTTCACAATTCTGTTTACATCCCACAATTCTGAGTTTATATCACACAATTCTAAGTTTATATCACACAATTCTGAGTTTATATCACAAAATTCTAAGTTTATATCTTTTAATTCTGAGTTTAAACTTCACAATTCTATTTATATCTCACAATTTTGAGTTTATATCACAAAATTCTAGGTTTATATCTGTTAATTCTGAGTTTATACTTCACAATTCTGTTTATATCCCACAATTCTGAGTTTATACTTTACAATTCTCTTTATATCTTGCAATTCTGTTCATATCTTGCAATGCTGAATTTATATTTGACAGTTCTGGGTTTATATCACAAAATTTTAAGTTTATATCCAAGAATTCTGAGTTTATATTACACAATTCTATTTATATCTCACAATTTTGAATTTATATCACAAAATTCTAAATTTATATCCCACAATTTTGATTTTTTTATCACACATTTCTGAGTTTATACTTCACAATTCTGTTTATATCTTGCAATTCTGTTCATATCTTGCAAAGCTGAATTTATATCTCAAAATTCTGAGTTTATATCCCAGTATTCTGAGTTTTTATCACAAAATTCTAAGTTTATATCCCACAATTCTGAGTTTATATCACAAAATTCTAAGTTCATATCTTTTAATTCTGAGTTTATACTTCACAATTCTGTTTATATCTTGCAATTCTGTTCATATCTTGCAAAGCTGAATTCATATCTCAAAATTCTGAGTTTATATCACAAAATTCTAAGTTTATATCTGTTAATTCTGAGTTTATACTTCACAATTCTCTTTTTATCTTGCAATTCTCTTCATATCTTGCAATGCTGAATTTATATTTGACAGTTCTGGGTTTATATCACACAATTCTAAGTTTATATCAGTTAATTCTGAGTTCATACTTCACAATTCTGTTTACATCCCACAATTCTGAGTTTATATCACACAATTCTAAGTTTATGTCTTTTAATTCTGAGTTTATACTTTACAATTCTCTTTTTATCTTGCAATTCTGTTCATATCTTGCAATGCTGAATTTGTATTTGACAGTTCTGGGTTTATATCCCACAATTCTGAATTTATACTTATCAATTCTGTTTATATCTTGCAATTCTGTTCATATCTTGCAAAGCTGAATTTATATCTCAAAATTCTGAGTTTATATCACAAAATTCTAAGTTTATATCTGTTAATTCTGAGTTCATACTTCACAATTCTCTTTTTATCTTGCAATTCTCTTCATATCTTGCAATGCTGAATTTATATTTGACAGTTCTGGGTTTATATCACACAATTCTAAGTTTATATCAGTTAATTTTGAGTTCATACTTCACAATTCTCTTTTTATCTTGCAATTCTCTTCATATCTTGCTATGCTGAATTTATATTTGACAGTTCTGGGTTTATATCACACAATTCTAAGTTTATATCAGTTAATTCTGAGTTCATACTTCACAATTCTGTTTATATCCCACAATTCTGAGTTTATACTTCACAATTCTGTTTATATCCAACAATTCTGAGTTTATATCACACAATTCTAAGTTTATATCACACAATTCTGAGTTTATATCACAAAATTCTAAGTTTATATCTTTTAATTCTGAGTTTATACTTCACAATTCTATTTATATCTCACAATTTTGAGTTTATATCACAAAATTCTAGGTTTATATCTGTTAATTCTGAGTTTATACTTCACAATTCTGTTTATATCCCACAATTCTGAGTTTATACTTTACAATTCTCTTTATATCTTGCAATTCTGTTCATATCTTGCAATGCTGAATTTATATTTGACAGTTCTGGGTTTATATCACTAAATTTTAAGTTTATATCCAAGAATTCTGAGTTTATATTACACAATTCTATTTATATCTCACAATTTTGAATTTATATCACAAAATTCTAAATTTATATCCCACAATTTTGATTTTTTTATCACACATTTCTGAGTTTATACTTCACAATTCTGTTTATATCTTGCAATTCTGTTCATATCTTGCCAAGCTGAATTTATATCTCAAAATTCTGAGTTTATATCCCAGTATTCTGAGTTTTTATCACAAAATTCTAAGTTTATATCCCACAATTCTGAGTTTATATCACAAAATTCTAAGTTCATATCTTTTAATTCTGAGTACTGATTGATACTTATCAATTCTGTTTATATCTTGCAATTCTGTTCATATCTTGCAAAGCTGAATTTATATCTCAAAATTCTGAGTTTATATCACAAAATTCTAAGTTTATATCTGTTAATTCTGAGTTCATACTTCACAATTCTCTTTTTATCTTGCAATTGCAAGATAAAAAGAGAATTGTGAAGTTTATATCACACAATTGCAAGATAAAAAGAGAATTGTGAAGTATGAACTCAGAATTAACAGATATAAACTTAGAATTTTGTGATATAAACTCAGAATTTTGAGATATAAATTCAGCTTTGCAAGATATGAACAGAATTGCAAGATATAAAATATCTCTTCATTCTCTTCATATCTTGCAATGCTGAATTTATATTTGACAGTTCTGGGTTTATATCACACAATTCTAAGTTTATATCAGTTAATTTTGAGTTCATACTTCACAATTCTGTTTACATCCCACAATTCTGAGTTTATATCACACAATTCTAAGTTTATATCCCACAATTCTGAGTTTATATCACAAAATTCTAAGTTTATATCTTTTAATTCTGAGTTTATAATTTACAATTCTCTTTATATCTTGCAATTCTGTTCATATCTTGCAATGCTGAATTTATATTTGACAGTTCTGGGTTTATATCACACAATTCTAAATTTATATCTGTTAATTCTGAGTTCATACTACATACTTCATAATTCATACTTTACAATTCTGTTTATATCCCACAATTTTGAGTTTATATCGCAAAATTCTAAGTTTATATCCCACATTTCTGAGTTTATACTTCACAATTCTGTTTATATCTTGCAATTCTGTTCATATCTTGCCAAGCTGAATTTATATCTCAAAATTCTGAGTTTATATCACACAATTCTAAGTTTATATCCCACAATTCTGAGTTTATATCACAAAGTGATATAAATTCTGAGTTTATAATTTACAATTCTCTTTATATCTTGCAATTCTGTTCATATCTTGCAATGCTGAATTTATATTTGACAGTTCTGGGTTTATATCACACAATTCTAAATTTATATCTGTTAATTCTGAGTTCATACTACATACTTCATAATTCATACTTTACAATTCTGTTTATATCCCACAATTTTGAGTTTATATCGCAAAATTCTAAGTTTATATCCCACATTTCTGAGTTTATACTTCACAATTCTGTTTATATCTTGCAATTCTGTTCATATCTTGCCAAGCTGAATTTATATCTCAAAATTCTGAGTTTATATCACACAATTCTAAGTTTATATCCGTTCATTTAAGTTTATATCCAAGAATTCTGAGTTTATATTACACAATTCTATTTATATCTCACAATTTTGAATTTATATCACAAAATTCTAAATTTATATCCCACAATTTTGATTTTTTTATCACACATTTCTGAGTTTATACTTCACAATTCTGTTTATATCTTGCAATTCTGTTCATATCTTGCAAAGCTGAATTTATATCTCAAAATTCTGAGTTTATATCCCAGTATTCTGAGTTTTTATCACAAAATTCTAAGTTTATATCCCACAATTCTGAGTTTATATCACACAATTCTAAGTTTATATCTTTTAATTCTGAGTTTATACTTCATAATTCTGTTTATATCTTGCAATTCTGTTCATATCTTGCAAAGCTGAATTCATATCTCAAAATTCTGAGTTTATATCACAAAATTCTAAGTTTATATCTGTTAATTCTGAGTTTATACTTCACAATTCTGTTTATATCTTGCAATTCTGTTCATATCTTGCAAAGCTGCATTCATATCTCAAAATTCTGAGTTTATATCACACAATTCTAAGTTTATATCTTTTAATTCTGAGTTTATACTTCACAATTCTGTTTATATCTTGCAATTCTGTTCATATCTTGCAAAGCTGAATTTATATCTCAAAATTCTGAGTTTATATCCCAGTATTCTGAGTTTTTATCACAAAATTCTAAGTTTATATCCCACAATTCTGAGTTTATATCACAAAATTCTAAGTTCATATCTTTTAATTCTGAGTTTATACTTCACAATTCTGTTTATATCTTGCAATTCTGTTCATATCTTGCAAAGCTGCATTCATATCTCAAAATTCTGAGTTTATATCACACAATTCTAAGTTTATATCTTTTAATTCTGAGTTTATACTTCATAATTCTGTTTATATCTTGCAATTCTGTTCATATCTTGCAAAGCTGAATTCATATCTCAAAATTCTGAGTTTATATCACAAAATTCTAAGTTTATATCTGTTAATTCTGAGTTTATACTTCACAATTCTGTTTATATCTTGCAATTCTGTTCATATCTTGCAAAGCTGAATTTGTATTTGACAGTTCTGGGTTTATATCCCACAATTCTGAATTTATACTTATCAATTCTGTTTATATCTTGCAATTCTGTTCATATCTTGCAAAGCTGAATTTATATCTCAAAATTCTGAGTTTATATCACAAAATTCTAAGTTTATATCTGTTAATTCTGAGTTCATACTTCACAATTCTCTTTTTATCTTGCAATTGCAAGATAAAAAGAGAATTGTGAAGTTTATATCACACAATTGCAAGATAAAAAGAGAATTGTGAAGTATGAACTCAGAATTAACAGATATAAACTTAGAATTTTGTGATATAAACTCAGAATTTTGAGATATAAATTCAGCTTTGCAAGATATGAACAGAATTGCAAGATATAAAATATCTCTTCATTCTCTTCATATCTTGCAATGCTGAATTTATGTTTGACAGTTCTGGGTTTATATCACACAATTCTAAGTTTATATCAGTTAATTTTGAGTTCATACTTCACAATTCTGTTTACATCCCACAATTCTGAGTTTATATCACACAATTCTAAGTTTATATCCCACAATTCTGAGTTTATATCACAAAATTCTAAGTTTATATCTTTTAATTCTGAGTTTATAATTTACAATTCTCTTTATATCTTGCAATTCTGTTCATATCTTGCAATGCTGAATTTATATTTGACAGTTCTGGGTTTATATCACACAATTCTAAATTTATATCTGTTAATTCTGAGTTCATACTACATACTTCATAATTCATACTTTACAATTCTGTTTATATCCCACAATTTTGAGTTTATATCGCAAAATTCTAAGTTTATATCCCACATTTCTGAGTTTATACTTCACAATTCTGTTTATATCTTGCAATTCTGTTCATATCTTGCCAAGCTGAATTTATATCTCAAAATTCTGAGTTTATATCACACAATTCTAAGTTTATATCCCACAATTCTGAGTTTATATCACAAAATTCTAAGTTTATATCTTTTAATTCTGAGTTTATAATTTACAATTCTCTTTATATCTTGCAATTCTGTTCATATCTTGCAATGCTGAATTTATATTTGACAGTTCTGAGTTTATATCACAAAATTCTAAGTTCATATCTGTTAATTCTGAGTTCATACTTCACAATTCTGTTTATATCCCACAATTCTGAGTTTATATCACACAATTCTAAGTTTATATCTTTTAATTCTGAGTTTATACTTTACAATTCTATTTATATCTTGCAATTCTGTTCATATCTTGCAATGCTGAATTTATATTTGACAGTTCTAAGTTTATATCTTTTAATTCTGAGTTTATACTTCATAATTCTGTTTCTATCTCACAATTTTGAGTTTATATCACAAAATTCTAAGTTTATGTCTTTTAATTCTGAGTTTATACTTTACAATTCTGTTTATATCCCACAATTCTGAGTTTATATCACAAAATTCTAAGTTTATGTCTTTTAATTCTGAGTTTATACTTTACAATTCTCTTTTTATCTTGCAATTCTGTTCATATCTTGCAATGCTGAATTTGTATTTGACAGTTCTGGGTTAATATCCCACAATTCTGAATTTATACTTATCAATTCTGTTTATATTTTGCAAAGCTGAATTTATATCTCAAAATTCTGAGTTTATATCACAAAATTCTAAGTTTATATCTGTTAATTCTGAGTTCATACTTCACAATTCTCTTTTTATCTTGCAATTCTCTTCATATCTTGCAATGCTGAATTTATATTTGACAGTTCTGGGTTTATATCACACAATTCTAAGTTTATATCAGTTAATTTTGAGTTCATACTTGACAATTCTGTTTACATCCCACAATTCTGAGTTTATATCACACAATTCTAAGTTTATATCCCACAATTCTGAGTTTATATCACAAAATTCTAAGTTTATATCTTTTAATTCTGAGTTTAAACTTCACAATTCTATTTATATCTCACAATTTTGAGTTTATATCACAAAATTCTAGGTTTATATCTGTTAATTCTGAGTTTATACTTCACAATTCTGTTTATATCCCACAATTCTGAGTTTATACTTTACAATTCTCTTTATATCTTGCAATTCTGTTCATATCTTGCAATGCTGAATTTATATTTGACAGTTCTGGGTTTATATCACAAAATTTTAAGTTTATATCCAAGAATTCTGAGTTTATATTACACAATTCTATTTATATCTCACAATTTTGAATTTATATCACAAAATTCTAAATTTATATCCCACAATTTTGATTTTTTTATCACACATTTCTGAGTTTATACTTCACAATTCTGTTTATATCTTGCAATTCTGTTCATATCTTGCAAAGCTGAATTTATATCTCAAAATTCTGAGTTTATATCCCAGTATTCTGAGTTTTTATCACAAAATTCTAAGTTTATATCCCACAATTCTGAGTTTATATCACAAAATTCTAAGTTCATATCTTTTAATTCTGAGTTTATACTTCACAATTCTGTTTATATCTTGCAATTCTGTTCATATCTTGCAAAGCTGAATTCATATCTCAAAATTCTGAGTTTATATCACAAAATTCTAAGTTTATATCTTTTAATTCTGAGTTTATACTTCATAATTCTGTTTATATCTCACAATTTTGAGTTTATATCTTTTAATTCTGAGTTTATACTTCACAATTCTGTTTATATCTTGCAATTCTGTTCATATCTTGCAAAGCTGAATTCATATCTCAAAATTCTGAGTTTATATCACAAAATTCTAAGTTTATATCTGTTAATTCTGAGTTTATACTTCACAATTCTGTTTATATCTTGCAATTCTGTTCATATCTTGCAAAGCTGAATTTATATCTCAAAATTCTGAGTTTATATCACAAAATTCTAAGTTTATATCTGTTAATTCTGAGTTCATACTTCACAATTCTCTTTTTATCTTGCAATTCTCTTCATATCTTGCAATGCTGAATTTATATTTGACAGTTCTGGGTTTATATCACACAATTCTAAGTTTATATCAGTTAATTCTGAGTTCATACTTCACAATTCTGTTTACATCCCACAATTCTGAGTTTATACTTCACAATTCTGTTTATATCTTGCAATTCTGTTCATATCTTGCAAAGCTGAATTTATATCTCAAAATTCTGAGTTTATATCCCAGTATTCTGAGTTTTTATCACAAAATTCTAAGTTTATATCCCACAATTCTGAGTTTATATCACAAAATTCTAAGTTCATATCTTTTAATTCTGAGTTTATACTTCACAATTCTGTTTATATCTTGCAATTCTGTTCATATCTTGCAAAGCTGCATTCATATCTCAAAATTCTGAGTTTATATCACACAATTCTAAGTTTATATCTTTTAATTCTGAGTTTATACTTCATAATTCTGTTTATATCTCGCAATTCTGTTCATATCTTGCAAAGCTGAATTCATATCTCAAAATTCTGAGTTTATATCACAAAATTCTAAGTTTATATCTGTTAATTCTGAGTTTATACTTCAC
This sequence comes from Garra rufa, assembly GCF_049309525.1. Classification (NCBI taxonomy): domain Eukaryota; kingdom Metazoa; phylum Chordata; class Actinopteri; order Cypriniformes; family Cyprinidae; genus Garra; species Garra rufa. Next base: position 12,853 of record NW_027394404.1, on the reverse strand, counting down.
AATTCTGTTTATATCTTGCAATTCTGTTCATATCTTGCAAAGCTGCATTCATATCTCAAAATTCTGAGTTTATATCACACAATTCTAAGTTTATATCTTTTAATTCTGAGTTTATACTTCACAATTCTGTTTATATCTTGCAATTCTGTTCATATCTTGCAAAGCTGAATTCATATCTCAAAATTCTGAGTTTATATCACAAAATTCTAAGTTTATATCTGTTAATTCTGAGTTTATACTTCACAATTCTGTTTATATCTTGCAATTCTGTTCATATCTTGCAAAGCTGAATTTATATCTCAAAATTCTGAGTTTATATCACAAAATTCTAAGTTTATATCTGTTAATTCTGAGTTCATACTTCACAATTCTCTTTTTATCTTGCAATTCTCTTCATATCTTGCAATGCTGAATTTATATTTGACAGTTCTGGGTTTATATCACACAATTCTAAGTTTATATCAGTTAATTCTGAGTTCATACTTCACAATTCTGTTTACATCCCACAATTCTGAGTTTATATCACACAATTCTAAGTTTATGTCTTTTAATTCTGAGTTTATACTTTACAATTCTCTTTTTATCTTGCAATTCTGTTCATATCTTGCAATGCTGAATTTGTATTTGACAGTTCTGGGTTTATATCCCACAATTCTGAATTTATACTTATCAATTCTGTTTATATCTTGCAATTCTGTTCATATCTTGCAAAGCTGAATTTATATCTCAAAATTCTGAGTTTATATCACAAAATTCTAAGTTTATATCTGTTAATTCTGAGTTCATACTTCACAATTCTCTTTTTATCTTGCAATTCTCTTCATATCTTGCAATGCTGAATTTATATTTGACAGTTCTGGGTTTATATCACACAATTCTAAGTTTATATCAGTTAATTTTGAGTTCATACTTCACAATTCTCTTTTTATCTTGCAATTCTCTTCATATCTTGCTATGCTGAATTTATATTTGACAGTTCTGGGTTTATATCACACAATTCTAAGTTTATATCAGTTAATTCTGAGTTCATACTTCACAATTCTGTTTACATCCCACAATTCTGAGTTTATACTTCACAATTCTGTTTATATCCAACAATTCTGAGTTTATATCACACAATTCTAAGTTTATATCACACAATTCTGAGTTTATATCACAAAATTCTAAGTTTATATCTTTTAATTCTGAGTTTATACTTCACAATTCTATTTATATCTCACAATTTTGAGTTTATATCACAAAATTCTAGGTTTATATCTGTTAATTCTGAGTTTATACTTCACAATTCTGTTTATATCCCACAATTCTGAGTTTATACTTTACAATTCTCTTTATATCTTGCAATTCTGTTCATATCTTGCAATGCTGAATTTATATTTGACAGTTCTGGGTTTATATCACTAAATTTTAAGTTTATATCCAAGAATTCTGAGTTTATATTACACAATTCTATTTATATCTCACAATTTTGAATTTATATCACAAAATTCTAAATTTATATCCCACAATTTTGATTTTTTTATCACACATTTCTGAGTTTATACTTCACAATTCTGTTTATATCTTGCAATTCTGTTCATATCTTGCCAAGCTGAATTTATATCTCAAAATTCTGAGTTTATATCCCAGTATTCTGAGTTTTTATCACAAAATTCTAAGTTTATATCCCACAATTCTGAGTTTATATCACAAAATTCTAAGTTCATATCTTTTAATTCTGAGTACTGATTGATACTTATCAATTCTGTTTATATCTTGCAATTCTGTTCATATCTTGCAAAGCTGAATTTATATCTCAAAATTCTGAGTTTATATCACAAAATTCTAAGTTTATATCTGTTAATTCTGAGTTCATACTTCACAATTCTCTTTTTATCTTGCAATTGCAAGATAAAAAGAGAATTGTGAAGTTTATATCACACAATTGCAAGATAAAAAGAGAATTGTGAAGTATGAACTCAGAATTAACAGATATAAACTTAGAATTTTGTGATATAAACTCAGAATTTTGAGATATAAATTCAGCTTTGCAAGATATGAACAGAATTGCAAGATATAAAATATCTCTTCATTCTCTTCATATCTTGCAATGCTGAATTTATATTTGACAGTTCTGGGTTTATATCACACAATTCTAAGTTTATATCAGTTAATTTTGAGTTCATACTTCACAATTCTGTTTACATCCCACAATTCTGAGTTTATATCACACAATTCTAAGTTTATATCCCACAATTCTGAGTTTATATCACAAAATTCTAAGTTTATATCTTTTAATTCTGAGTTTATAATTTACAATTCTCTTTATATCTTGCAATTCTGTTCATATCTTGCAATGCTGAATTTATATTTGACAGTTCTGGGTTTATATCACACAATTCTAAATTTATATCTGTTAATTCTGAGTTCATACTACATACTTCATAATTCATACTTTACAATTCTGTTTATATCCCACAATTTTGAGTTTATATCGCAAAATTCTAAGTTTATATCCCACATTTCTGAGTTTATACTTCACAATTCTGTTTATATCTTGCAATTCTGTTCATATCTTGCCAAGCTGAATTTATATCTCAAAATTCTGAGTTTATATCACACAATTCTAAGTTTATATCCGTTCATTTAAGTTTTATATCACAAAGTGATATAAATTCTGAGTTTATAATTTACAATTCTCTTTATATCTTGCAATTCTGTTCATATCTTGCAATGCTGAATTTATATTTGACAGTTCTGGGTTTATATCACACAATTCTAAATTTATATCTGTTAATTCTGAGTTCATACTACATACTTCATAATTCATACTTTACAATTCTGTTTATATCCCACAATTTTGAGTTTATATCGCAAAATTCTAAGTTTATATCCCACATTTCTGAGTTTATACTTCACAATTCTGTTTATATCTTGCAATTCTGTTCATATCTTGCCAAGCTGAATTTATATCTCAAAATTCTGAGTTTATATCACACAATTCTAAGTTTATATCCGTTCATTTAAGTTTATATCCAAGAATTCTGAGTTTATATTACACAATTCTATTTATATCTCACAATTTTGAATTTATATCACAAAATTCTAAATTTATATCCCACAATTTTGATTTTTTTATCACACATTTCTGAGTTTATACTTCACAATTCTGTTTATATCTTGCAATTCTGTTCATATCTTGCAAAGCTGAATTTATATCTCAAAATTCTGAGTTTATATCCCAGTATTCTGAGTTTTTATCACAAAATTCTAAGTTTATATCCCACAATTCTGAGTTTATATCACACAATTCTAAGTTTATATCTTTTAATTCTGAGTTTATACTTCATAATTCTGTTTATATCTTGCAATTCTGTTCATATCTTGCAAAGCTGAATTCATATCTCAAAATTCTGAGTTTATATCACAAAATTCTAAGTTTATATCTGTTAATTCTGAGTTTATACTTCACAATTCTGTTTATATCTTGCAATTCTGTTCATATCTTGCAAAGCTGCATTCATATCTCAAAATTCTGAGTTTATATCACACAATTCTAAGTTTATATCTTTTAATTCTGAGTTTATACTTCACAATTCTGTTTATATCTTGCAATTCTGTTCATATCTTGCAAAGCTGAATTTATATCTCAAAATTCTGAGTTTATATCCCAGTATTCTGAGTTTTTATCACAAAATTCTAAGTTTATATCCCACAATTCTGAGTTTATATCACAAAATTCTAAGTTCATATCTTTTAATTCTGAGTTTATACTTCACAATTCTGTTTATATCTTGCAATTCTGTTCATATCTTGCAAAGCTGCATTCATATCTCAAAATTCTGAGTTTATATCACACAATTCTAAGTTTATATCTTTTAATTCTGAGTTTATACTTCATAATTCTGTTTATATCTTGCAATTCTGTTCATATCTTGCAAAGCTGAATTCATATCTCAAAATTCTGAGTTTATATCACAAAATTCTAAGTTTATATCTGTTAATTCTGAGTTTATACTTCACAATTCTGTTTATATCTTGCAATTCTGTTCATATCTTGCAAAGCTGAATTTGTATTTGACAGTTCTGGGTTTATATCCCACAATTCTGAATTTATACTTATCAATTCTGTTTATATCTTGCAATTCTGTTCATATCTTGCAAAGCTGAATTTATATCTCAAAATTCTGAGTTTATATCACAAAATTCTAAGTTTATATCTGTTAATTCTGAGTTCATACTTCACAATTCTCTTTTTATCTTGCAATTCTCTTCATATCTTGCAATGCTGAATTTATATTTGACAGTTCTGGGTTTATATCACACAATTCTAAGTTTATATCAGTTAATTCTGAGTTCATACTTCACAATTCTGTTTACATCCCACAATTCTGAGTTTATATCACACAATTCTAAGTTTATATCCCACAATTCTGAGTTTATATCACAAAATTCTAAGTTTATATCTTTTAATTCTGAGTTTATACTTCACAATTCTATTTATATCTCACAATTCTGAGTTTATATCACAAAATTCTAAGTTTATATCTGTTAATTCTGAGTTTATACTTCACAATTCTATTTATATCCCACAATTCTGAGTTTATATCACACAATTCTAGGTTTATATCTGTTAATTCTGAGTTTATACTTCACAATTCTGTTTATATCCCACAATTCTGAGTTTATACTTTACAATTCTCTTTATATCTTACAATTCTGTTCATATCTTGCAAAGCTGAATTTGTATTTGACAGTTCTGAGTTTATATCACAAAATTCTAAGTTTATATCTGTTAATTCTGAGTTCATACTTCACAATTCTCTTTTTATCTTGCAATTCTCTTCATATCTTGCAATGCTGAATTTATATCTCAAAATTCTGAGTTTATATCACAAAATTCTAAGTTTATATCTGTTAATTCTGAGTTCATACTTCACAATTCTCTTTTTATCTTGCAATTCTCTTCATATCTTGCAATGCTGAATTTATATTTGACAGTTCTGGGTTTATATCACACAATTCTAAGTTTATATCAGTTAATTCTGAGTTCATACTTCACAATTCTGTTTACATCCCACAATTCTGAGTTTATATCACACAATTCTAAGTTTATATCCCACAATTCTGAGTTTATATCACGAAATTCTAAGTTTATATCTTTTAATTCTGAGTTTATACTTCAATATTCTATTTATATCTCACAATTTTGAGTTTATATCACAAAATTCTAAGTTTATATCTGTTAATTCTGAGTTTATACTTCACAATTCTGTTTATATCCCACAATTCTGAGTTTATATCACACAATTCTAGGTTTATATCTGTTAATTCTGAGTTTATACTTCACAATTCTGTTTATATCCCACAATTCTGAGTTTATACTTTACAATTCTCTTTATATCTTGCAATTCTGTTCATATCTTGCAATGCTGAATTTGTATTTGACAGTTCTGGGTTTATATCACAAAATTTTAAGTTTATATCCAACAATTCTGAATTTATACTTATCAATTCTGTTTATATCTTGCAATTCTGTTCATATCTTGCAATGCTGAATTTATATTTGACAGTTCTGGGTTTATATCACAAAATTCTAAGTTTATATCTGTTAATTCTGAGTTCATACTTCACAATTGTCTTTTTATCTTGCAATTCTCTTCATATCTTGCAATGCTGAATTTATATTTGACAGTTCTGGGTTTATATCACACAATTCTAAGTTTATATCAGTTAATTCTGAGTTCATACTTCACAATTCTGTTTACATCCCACAATTCTGAGTTTATATCACACAATTCTAAGTTTATATCACACAATTCTGAGTTTATATCACAAAATTCTAAGTTTATATCTTTTAATTCTGAGTTTAAACTTCACAATTCTATTTATATCTCACAATTTTGAGTTTATATCACAAAATTCTAGGTTTATATCTGTTAATTCTGAGTTTATACTTCACAATTCTGTTTATATCCCACAATTCTGAGTTTATACTTTACAATTCTCTTTATATCTTGCAATTCTGTTCATATCTTGCAATGCTGAATTTATATTTGACAGTTCTGGGTTTATATCACAAAATTTTAAGTTTATATCCAAGAATTCTGAGTTTATATTACACAATTCTATTTATATCTCACAATTTTGAATTTATATCACAAAATTCTAAATTTATATCCCACAATTTTGATTTTTTTATCACACATTTCTGAGTTTATACTTCACAATTCTGTTTATATCTTGCAATTCTGTTCATATCTTGCAAAGCTGAATTTATATCTCAAAATTCTGAGTTTATATCCCAGTATTCTGAGTTTTTATCACAAAATTCTAAGTTTATATCCCACAATTCTGAGTTTATATCACAAAATTCTAAGTTCATATCTTTTAATTCTGAGTTTATACTTCACAATTCTGTTTATATCTTGCAATTCTGTTCATATCTTGCAAAGCTGAATTCATATCTCAAAATTCTGAGTTTATATCACAAAATTCTAAGTTTATATCTGTTAATTCTGAGTTTATACTTCACAATTCTGTTTATATCTTGCAATTCTGTTCATATCTTGCAAAGCTGAATTTATATCTCAAAATTCTGAGTTTATATCACAAAATTCTAAGTTTATATCTGTTAATTCTGAGTTCATACTTCACAATTCTCTTTTTATCTTGCAATTCTCTTCATATCTTGCAATGCTGAATTTATATTTGACAGTTCTGGGTTTATATCACACAATTCTAAGTTTATATCAGTTAATTCTGAGTTCATACTTCACAATTCTGTTTACATCCCACAATTCTGAGTTTATATCACACAATTCTAAGTTTATGTCTTTTAATTCTGAGTTTATACTTTACAATTCTCTTTTTATCTTGCAATTCTGTTCATATCTTGCAATGCTGAATTTGTATTTGACAGTTCTGGGTTTATATCCCACAATTCTGAATTTATACTTATCAATTCTGTTTATATCTTGCAATTCTGTTCATATCTTGCAAAGCTGAATTTATATCTCAAAATTCTGAGTTTATATCACAAAATTCTAAGTTTATATCTGTTAATTCTGAGTTCATACTTCACAATTCTCTTTTTATCTTGCAATTCTCTTCATATCTTGCAATGCTGAATTTATATTTGACAGTTCTGGGTTTATATCACACAATTCTAAGTTTATATCAGTTAATTTTGAGTTCATACTTCACAATTCTGTTTACATCCCACAATTCTGAGTTTATATCACACAATTCTAAGTTTATATCACAAAATTCTAAGTTTATATCTTTTAATTCTGAGTTTATAATTTACAATTCTCTTTATATCTTGCAATTCTGTTCATATCTTGCAATGCTGAATTTATATTTGACAGTTCTGAGTTTATATCACAAAATTCTAAGTTCATATCTGTTAATTCTGAGTTCATACTTCACAATTCGCTTTTTATCTTGCAATTCTCTTTGTTCTGAGACACCTCGCTGGCATCTTATTAAACGAGAAACTAAGATGAATCCTGACTCTTCGATACTTTATGGGTGGAGTTTGGCTGACTGTTGAATTGCATTCATACATGCGACGAGAACAGTACACTCTTCATGTCTTGCCATGCTGAATTTATATTTGACAGTTCTGGGTTTATATCACACAATTCTAAGTTTATATCCCACAATTCTCAGTTTATATCACAAAATTCTGAGTTTATACTACACAATTCTATTTATATCTCACAATTTTGAGTTTATATCACAAAATTCTAAGTTTATATCTTTTAATTCTGAGTTTATACTTTACAATTCTCTTTATATCTTGCAATTCTGTTTATATCTTGCAAAGCTGAATTTATATTTCACAGTTCTGGGTTTATATCACAAAATTCTAAGTTTATATATTTTAATTCTGAGTTTATACTTCACAATTCTATTTATATCTCACAATTTTGAGTTTATATCACAAAATTCTAAGTTTATTTCTTTTAATTCTGAGTTTATACTTTACAATTCTGTTTATATCTTGCAATTCTGTTCATATTTTGCAATGCTAAATTTATATTTGACAGTTCTGGGTTTATATCACAAAATTTTAAGTTTATACCCCACAATTCTGAGTTTATATCACAAAATTCTAAGTTTACATCTTTTAATTTTGAGTTTATACTACACAATTCTATTTATATCTCACAATTTTGAGTTTATATCACAAAATTCTAAGTTTAAATCCCACAATTCTGAGTTTATATCACAAAATTCTAAGTTTATATCTTTTAATTCTGAGTTTATACTTTACAATTCTCTTTATATCTTGCAATTCTGTTTATATCTTGCAATGCTGAATTTATATTTCACAGTTCTGGGTTTATATCACAAAATTCTAAGTTTATATCCCACAATTCTGAGTTTATACTTCACAATTCTGTTTATATCTTGCAATTCTGTTCATATCTTGCAAAGCTGAACTTATATCTCAAAATTCTGAGTTTATATCACAAAATTCTAAGTTTATATCTGTTAATTCTGAGTTCATACTTCACAATTCTGTTTATATCCCACAATTCTGAGTTTATACTTCACAATTCTCTTTTTATCTTGCAATTCTCTTCATATCTTGCAATGCTGAATTTATATTTGACAGTTCTGGGTTTATATTACACAATTCTAAGTTTATATCAGTTAATTCTGAGTTCATACTTCACAATTCTGTTTACATCCCACAATTCTGAGTTTATATCACACAATTCTAAGTTTATATCACACAATTCTGAGTTTATATCACACAATTCTAAGTTTATATCTTTTAATTCTGAGTTTATACTTCACAATTCTATTTATATCTCACAATTTTGAGTTTATATCACAAAATTCTAGGTTTATATCTGTTAATTCTGAGTTCATACTTCACAATTCTGTTTACATCCCACAATTCTGAGTTTATATCACACAATTCTAAGTTTATATCACACAATTCTGAGTTTATATCACAAAATTCTAAGTTTATTTCTTTTAATTCTGAGTTTATGCTTTACAATTCTGTTTATATCTTGCAATTCTGTTCATATTTTGCAATGCTAAATTTATATTTGACAGTTCTGGGTTTATATCACAAAATTTTAAGTTTATACCCCACAATTCTGAGTTTATATCACAAAATTCTAAGTTTACATCTTTTAATTTTGAGTTTATACTTCACAATTCTATTTATATCTCACAATTTTGAGTTTATATCACAAAATTCTAAGTTTAAATCCCACAATTCTGAGTTTATATCACAAAATTCTAAGTTTATATCTTTTAATTCTGAGTTTATACTTTACAATTCTCTTTATATCTTGCAATTCTGTTTATATCTTCCAATGCTGAATTTATATTTCACAGTTCTGGGTTTATATCACAAAATTCTAAGTTTATATCCCACAATTCTGAGTTTATACTTCACAATTCTGTTTATATCTTGCAATTCTGTTCATATCTTGCAAAGCTGAATTCATATCTCAAAATTCTGAGTTTATATCACAAAATTCTAAGTTTATATCTGTTAATTCTGAGTTTATACTTCACAATTCTGTTTATATCTTGCAATTCTGTTCATATCTTGCAAAGCTGAATTTATATCTCAAAATTCTGAGTTTATATCACAAAATTCTAAGTTTATATCTGTTAATTCTGAGTTCATACTTCACAATTCTCTTTTTATCTTGCAATTCTCTTCATATCTTGCAATGCTGAATTTATATTTGACAGTTCTGGGTTTATATCACACAATTCTAAGTTTATATCACACAATTCTGAGTTTATACTTCACAATTCTGTTTATATCTTGCAATTCTGTTCATATCTTGCGAAGCTGAATTTATATCTCAAAATTCTGAGTTTATATCACACAATTCTAAGTTTATATCTTTTAATTCTGAGTTTATACTTCACAATTCTGTTTATCTTGCAATTCTGTTCATATCTTGCAAAGCTGAACTTATATCTCAAAATTCTGAGTTTATATCACAAAATTCTAAGTTTATATCTGTTAATTCTGAGTTCATACTTCACAATTCTGTTTATATCCCACAATTCTGAGGTTATATCACAAAAGTCTAAGTTTACATCTTTTAATTCGGAGTTTATACTTTACAATTCTCTTTATATCTTGCAATTCTGTTCATATCTTGCAGTGCTGAATTTATATTTGACAGTTCTGGGTTTATATCACAAAATTCTTAGTTTATATGACAAAATTCTTAGTTTATATCTTTTAATTCTGAGTTTATACTTCACAATTCCGTTTATATCCCACAATTCTGAGTTTATATCTGTTAATTCTGAGTTTATACTTCACAATTCTGTTTATATCCCACAATTCTGAGTTTATATCACTTAATTCTGAGTTTATAATTTACAATTCTCTTTATATCTTGTAATTCTGTTCCTATCTTGCAATGCTGATTTTATATTTGACAGTTCTGGGTTTATATCACAACATTTTAAGTTTATATCCCACAATTCTCAGTTTATATCACAAAATTCTGAGTTTATATATTTTAATTCTGTGTTTATACTTCACAATTCTATTTATATCTCACAATTTTGAGTTTACATCACAAAATTCTAAGTTTATATATTTTAATTCTGAGTTTATACTTCACAATTCTATTTATATCTCACAATTTTGAGTTTATATCACAAAATTCTAAGTTTATTTCTTTTAATTCTGAGTTTATACTTTACAATTCTGTTTATATCTTGCAATTCTGTTCATATTTTGCAATGCTAAATTTATATTTGACAGTTCTGGGTTTATATCACAAAATTCTAAGTTTATATCCCACAATTCTGAGTTTATACTTCACAATTCTGTTTATATCCCACAATTCTGAGTTTATATCACAAAATTCTAAGTTTAAATCCCACAATTCTGAGTTTATACTTCACAATTCTGTTTATATCCCACAATTCTGAGTTTATATCTCAAAATTCTAAGTTCATATCTGTTAATTCTGAGTTTATACTTCACAATTCTATTTATATCTCACAATTTTGAGTTTATATCACAAAATTCTAAGTTTAAATCCCACAATTCTGAGTTTATATCACAAAATTCTAAGTTTATATCTTTTAATTCTGAGTTTATACTTTACAATTCTCTTTATATCTTGCAATTCTGTTTATATCTTGCAATGCTGAATTTATATTTCACAGTTCTGGGTTTATATCACAAAATTCTAAGTTTATATCCCACAATTCTGAGTTTATACTTCACAATTCTGTTTATATCTTGCAATTCTGTTCATATCTTGCGAAGCTGAATTTATATCTCAAAATTCTGAGTTTATATCACAAAATTCTAAGTTTATATCTTTTAATTCTGAGTTTATACTTTACAATTCTCTTTATATCTTGCAATTCTGTTTATATCTTGCAATGCTGAATTTATATTTCACAGTTCTGGGTTTATATCACAAAATTCTAAGTTTATATCCCACAATTCTGTGTTTATACTTCACAATTCTGTTTATATCTTGCAATTCTGTTCATATCTTGCAAAGCTGAACTTATATCTCAAAATTCTAAGTTTATATCAGTTAATTCTGAGTTCATACTTCACAATTCTGTTTACATCCCACAATTCTGAGTTTATATCACACAATTCTAAGTTTATATCACACAATTCTGAGTTTATATCACAAAATTCTAAGTTTATATCTTTTAATTCTGAGTTTATACTTCACAATTCTATTTATATCTCACAATTTTGAGTTTATATCACAAAATTCTAGGTTTATATCTGTTAATTCTGAGTTCATACTTCACAATTCTGTTTACATCCCACAATTCTGAGTTTATATCACAAAATTCTAAGTTTATTTCTTTTAATTCTGAGTTTATACTTTACAATTCTGTTTATATCTTGCAATTCTGTTCATATTTTGCAATGCTAAATTTATATTTGACAGTTCTGGGTTTATATCACAAAATGTTAAGTTTATACCCCACAATTCTGAGTTTATATCACAAAATTCTAAGTTTATTTCTTTTAATTCTGAGTTTATACTTTACAATTCTGTTTATATCTTGCAATTCTGTTCATATTTTGCAATGCTAAATTTATATTTGACAGTTCTGGGTTTATATCACAAAATGTTAAGTTTATACCCCACAATTCTGAGTTTATATCACAAAATTCTAAGTTTACATCTTTTAATTTTGAGTTTATACTTCACAATTCTATTTATATCTCACAATTTTGAGTTTATATCACAAAATTCTAAGTTTAAATCCCACAATTCTGAGTTTATATCACAAAATTCTAAGTTTATATCTTTTAATTCTGAGTTTATACTTTACAATTCTCTTTATATCTTGCAATTCTGTTTATATCTTGCAATGCTGAATTTATATTTCACAGTTCTGGGTTTATATCACAAAATTCTAAGTTTATATCCCACAATTCTGAGTTTATACTTCACAATTCTGTTTATATCTTGCAATTCTGTTCATATCTTGCAAAGCTGAACTTATATCTCAAAATTCTGAGTTTATATCACAAAATTCTAAGTTTATATCTGTTAATTCTGAGTTCATACTTCACAATTCTGTTTATATCCCACAATTCTGAGTTTATACTTTACAATTCTCTTTATATCTTGCAATTCTGTTCGTATCTTGCAATGCTGAATTTATATTTGACAGTTCTGGGTTTATATCACAAAATTTTAATTTTATATCCAAGAATTCTGAGTTTATATTACACAATTCTATTTATATCTCACAATTTTGAGTTTATATCACAAAATTCTAAGTTTATATCCCACAATTCTGAGTTTATATCACAAAATTCTAAGTTTATATCTTTTAATTCTGAGTTTATAATTTACAATTCTCTTTATATCTT
>NW_027394403.1:0-41512 GCF_049309525.1 Garra rufa | reverse complement strand
AAACTCATCTAGTGTATTCTGGGATTGCCTTCTCTGAGGATACATGCAATGCAGCCATAAAATCTGGTTAAAATTAATCAGCCTAGGACGCAACATATTTAAGTTACCTACATTTATACACCAAATGCAAAATAAATAAGCTATAGGAAATGCAAATTCACAACCATACAATCCAGAGCTGTCATCATGGATAGAAGAAGAACAGGATAGAGAAGAAACAAGTGCAACAATCATTTTAGCAATAAACGTAAAAAAAAAAAAAAAAAAAAAAAGTCACCAAATCTGCAGCGCAGAAGGACATGTGAGGCTCACATTTTATTTGCTGATAAAAAATTCTATGTTCACTGAAGAAAAAAAGTTTTTTTTGGCATGTAAATGTTCTTATCTGATGTAAGTAACTCTATAAGAATCTATTATTTCTATTCAAAATCTTTTTGCTAAATATTTGCATGTGGTGTGAAAGGGTCTTTGCTGCATCTATCGATTTTGGAACATAGCAACAGCTATATAATGTCATAGCAATTGAAAAATGTATTACTTTTACAAGATATCTGCAGATGAATTAATTCAACTTCTGATAAAAAAGAACTGTCTAACAAACCTAAAAATTAAATGTAGCTCTCTGCTCTTTATACATGTTTTTCAGACAACAAATTATTACCAGCATGTTAATTGCTGACATCAGAACAGTTAAGCAGGCAAAGAAACGATGGACTATGCTGCTCTACACATTTGCTACTAATCTAGAGATAACCATTCTGGTAAATAGTGTAAAACTATGAAAGTGGGGTATTAGGCAACAGTATGAAAGGCTGTTATTTCAGAGTGTAATGGAAGCTGGCCCATGAGGCCCTGCTTGCATACTGCAAATAAGAACTACCCGCAGGTCTCAAAATGCCTACAGAGTGACAAATTGCACTTATTACATAAACAAAAAATAAAAAATCTGCACTTGCTAAAATTGTTAATGTTCTTAATTTTTAAACATGCCAACGAACTACTGCAAGTCCCTGTATAGTAAGCTTTGTGAAACAAAACACAAACTCCTTCCACATTCACATTATCATTATTATTATTATTTTATACTATTGAGTGTTAAGACTGTGTTCACACTTACTGCCATGACCAGTTCAAAAGGATGTTTGTACACCCTCACTGGGGACTGATATTTCTGCACCATGGTGGAGCCTACAATGGTACTGAAAACCTAAAAAGAAAAAAGCCAAGAAAGCAATCAAACATTCCATCTTATGTAAGAAACCCAGCAGATTTGGCCTGGTTTCTCAGAATTAGTATTATTACATAACACAAGTAAATCAGCACAGCATGTGGAAACATAAATTTCTATAAGCAAATACCTACATTTGAGTAAAGAATACCTAATCTTTAATATGTAATGAACAAAATGTCTAGTAGCATGTTGGAAGAAAATTAACTTCAGAAATGCCCAGTTCAGGCAATTGTATGTTGATTACTTTTCCTGATTACACAAACGAAAATCAGAATAATAAAATACTTTAAAAAAAATCTTTAGGGGGTTGTTTTTTCCCTGTGTACGAATTTATATTGTAGACAGATACATGCAAGTTATCCTCAACTTGCCTATCCTCTAATTTGCAACTAAATACTCATTTAAGTTTGTTAACTTTTTTATGTCTCATTAACAAGTGAAATTAAAATGTTATAACAGCTATCCTACCTGCCCAATACCAACACATACAGACTTATTATTTGCACAGCATTTACTGTGTGGATATCTTATTGGGCATGTGGGAATAAATACTTCCCTGAATCAAGGTACATCATGTTATACAGATAACAAGGGAAAAGGGAATCAAACAACTGGTATTTCATGAAAAAACAGGCTACCCAATGATGCACTACACTGGTATATTACTGCCAATAATATCATTTACTATCCTAACACTCTGGTCTAGATTAAACAATGACATAAAACCCATTCGTGTGAACTATACTGACATTAAACTAGATGAAACTGTATATACTCTACCATGTTTTGGGTGTGATCTGTGTAAACAAAATGACAGTTACATAAAATAATCATAATTTAATGTGCGTTTTCTAAACCAAGAAACAACTTGTCATTATAACATATCAGGCATAGAACTGTCTCTCTAAATAATTGTAATGTCTGCTTATTTCTCCACATTTGTTTTATGTTATGAATTAACATGTTTCAGCTCTGTGGCTACCCCAGTTAACGTTAGCCGGTTAGCACACACAGTAACGTTACCTTGCCGTCTTTTAACGTCCTTCACTTTTTAAACTCAAACACAAAACTCATTTTTCTTTTAATCCTTAAATATGTGTTCTTTAATCGCTATATGATTGAATATTTTATTATTACAGCAAGGCACATACATTCATAATGGTCATTATCGGAGACGGCTAACGTGCTAACTGTGTTAGCAAACATTAGACAGTTTAGCGGTGATCTGCCGGTTGAAAATAATATGACATTTTTACATTGTTCCATCAATATCTAATTTCAGACACATTCTGTAGCAGTGATTTAAGCTGCTTGTTTTTTGTTATATACTTTCAAAATCTACTTACTGAAACAAACTATGAGGAACTGAAAACAGATAATTCGTAGCAGAAGATAAAGCAGTCCTTATGAATGTTAAAGATGTTTTGTAGGTTCTAGATGTTAGGATTGGTGGGTTCTGAAATATCCATGACTGAGATGATCTCTCTAAATAAAAACTGAGCAGTGATTCTGATTAGACCAAGTCCGGACTCACGGATCCTCTGGCTCTGCTGCTGAATCTGCTCCATCATACACTGACTGGCAGCAGTAAAAAACACTGCTCCTCCTCCTCAGTATTTTTCCGCACAGTCTAGTTTGATGTAGTTGTCATCGCCACCATGCGACTGGCCGATAAACATACACCACAAGAAAATTCATCTTTGTAAACCCATTCCTGCCTAACAAAGTGCGTACGCTGTCATGGGAAAACAACTATAATTATACCTCGCGTATTGTTAAAACATATTAAATATATGAAAACAAATACTCCATCCTGTTTGTACAAGATATTCAACAGAAGCTTATGCTTTAAATATTATACTATTTTAATGATAATTTTCATTTAAATGGGAGTCTACATTTTAATCAGTTTTAATAATTTTGATAAACATGACAGTAGGCTTGTTTGAGATAACTAACTACGCAGCGCCTCACCTCGCCTGAAATTTAGGCGAGAGTAGGCGGCTGCAGTGAGGGGAGGAGTGAAGTAAGTGAGTGCAGTCAAGATGGACAGTTCTGACCTCTCGAAGTGGAACAGATAACTACGAGATTAAAGGCGGATATATATGGGGTTATTTTTGTGTCTTTATTATTCAAACAAACGTACTGTGTTTGAGAGTAAAACTAATTATTTTGTAATAAAAAAAATAAAAGTTTGCAAAAAAAAAAAGTCTTCTTAAATCTCAAAAGTGAAGAGATCGATAACAAAATTATTTGCAGTGCGTGTCAATTTTTTTACAACTTTTTAATTTTCTTTGTGCACTTCAAACGCTTTTCATCGCGAAACCACAAAAGTTGCTCTCTTTTCTGCTGTCTTTTTTTGCGGGTCTAAATTTTTTGTTTGCAAGTTGAAAAGTTTTGCTTGCGAGTAAAGATGAATCTCAGTGGGCGGTCTCTACCTACCAGGATGAAAGGCCTTTTTCTATTGGTCACTTCGATTGAAGTGACCAATAGAAAAAAGGCCTTTCATCCTGGTAGGTAGAGACCGCCCACTGAGATTCATCTTTACTCGCAAGCAAAACTTTTTAACTCGCAAACAAAAAATTTAGACCCGCAAAAAAAGACAGCAGAAAAGAGAGCAACTTTTGTGGTTTCGCGATGAAAAGCGTTTGAAGTGCACAAAGAAAAATAAAGATTGTAAAAAAATTGACACGCACTGCAAATAATTTTGTTATCAATTTCTTTATTTTTGAGATTTAAGAATACTTTTTTTGGAAACTTTTATTTTTTTAATTACAAAATAATTAGTTTTACTCTCAAACACAGTATGTTTGTTTGAATAATAAAGACACAAAAATAACCCCATAGATATCGCGTTATTCACACTCATGCGCTGTGTTGCTAATAAACATAGGCTGTATCCGAAATCGCGCGCCAATTGAATTCCCGCGTCTCACCAAAAGATGGCACCCGCAGCTGAATCATCATCCATCCGTTCATTTTACAACGCTCTGGTAATACAGCGTACAACACAGATACAAGTTTGTTGTAAATTGATTATTAAATTGTTTAACTAGGGTTTCTACAAAATTTCTGTGACAGAGTTAATAAAGGTCCACTGAAGTGCCTTGAAACACGCAGCGTTATTCTGTGTAGTGAAGTTATTTCAACTGAAACAAAAACCTATTGCCCAGCCCCGCCCACTTCTTTTGAATAGCCAATAGCGTTCCAAATATATCTGCTAGGGCCAGAGCCTTTGAGCTCGTGGATATCGCGTAATTCACACTCATGTGCTGTGTTGCTAATAAACATGATATAATTTCAACTCTGTTTTTATATGAAAATAAATATGATGAACAAGACACTCGAGTATTTATCATCTATTTTTTTTTTTACTTTAATGAAAACTTTTTACTTTAAAACCAAACACTGTCATAGTGTTTGGGAATATTCATGCATAATTTAAATACATAATCACATGAAGTCAGATAAAAAAAATAAAACATTTTAGAAGAGAACATCACGATTGCGTTGAACCAATGAGCATTAAACTGTGTCGTCAGCCAGTCATTTCCCATTGTGCTTTTGGTTAGCGCAGTAGGTTGAGAGTTACTGCGCAATCCGCAGCTGCCTCGCCATCGCAAGAGTTTTTTGGCCCACGTCAGCATGACATCAGAGCAAGTCGAACGTAACTCAGTCACTTTTCTAACCAGTATGCATCTCAGGGTAATCAATTTTGTTTGTTTGTTTGCTCATCTCAACGAGCCTAATAACATTAAGAGTTCATCAAATTAGTTTTTACTGTTGTGTACCAATTTGTGCACATCAGCGAAAATCATGATACAGTTATGGCGCTTTTCCACTACACAGTACCAGCTCGACTCGGCTCTGTTTGGTTTTCCACTGTGTAAAAGTTGTACCTGTACCTCCACAATAGTACCTGGTTGTCATAGCGACGCTGCAGGAAACTGCCGTGACGTAATCTACTCGACACACACCCGCTGTCTGCACCTCCTCGTTTGACCACGGCGTATTCTTCCGAGTTGCCATAATATGTAGTGGATTGGATATGTCACGCAATCTCTGGCCAAACTTTTTAAAAATGGCGGGGTTATTCTGGATATTATTGCTGGCGCGTGCAATGATGACGCAGTGAATAGTGATGATTCTCTCTGACCAATCAGCAGTCTGCTGTGTTTTCACGTCACATTTTAGTATCGCCTCAGCTCGCTTGGAACCTCGCCGGAGGTGATACGAAAAAAAGTACCTGGAAGCCGGTACAGGTACAACTTTTACACAGTGGAAAACCAAACAGAGCTGAGTCGAGCCGAGGCGAGCTGGTACTGTGTAGTGGAAAAGCGCCATTAGTGTCTTTATCAGAGTTTGTGCAGCTCAAAGCTGTTAAATAAATTCTATTTTTAGACTATCCATCCTTTTTGCAACGAGCTTATCAGTCTTGGTCAGTCACGTGTATTTTTGATTTTTTTGTAATGTCGCTGAGGTGCCATTTTGAAGGTAATAGGGTGTGTCCGAAAGCCTAGCCAGCGTGCGACTTGCTGCCTCACTGCCCTGTCAGGCAATAGGTGTGTTCGAAATGTCATATGCTTAAAAAGTCAATAATCACTTCACAGACAGCAGAGACACACAGAGTCTGTGGCAAGCTATTTAGAACATCACTGACTACAAGCCCCCACAACAGTTCTGTGATGAAGACACATCCCTCCCGGACGCACTCAGCCACTTTTATTCACGGTTTGAAATGAAGAATGACACACCTGCACAAAAATTGCCCACACCTCCCAATCAGGCACTCTGTCTTTCTCCAGCTGATGTAAAGATGACCCTATCTAGGATGAACCCACGCACCTGGCCGTGTACTGAGAGACTGTGCTACAAAACTGACAGATGTCCTAACAGATATCTTCAACACCTCACTGAGCCAGGCAGTCATCCCCACATGTCTCCAGTCCACAACTATCATACCGGTATCAAAGAAATCACCTGTGTCCTGTCTCCTGACTACCATCCCACAGCTCTGACTCCAATCATGATGAAGTGCTTTGAGAGGTTAGTCAGGCACAACATCAAACCCAGCCTCCCCAACACACTCGATCTGCTCCAGTTTGCATGGCATCTAAACCGTTCTATGGACGATGCAATTTCTTCCATCTTCCACCTAGCTCTTACCCACTTAGAAAACAACTCTTATGTTAGAATGCTGTTCCTCGACTTCAGCTCATCATTCAACACAATAATCCCACAACAGCTCATTCATAAACTAAACCTGCTGGGCCTTGACAATTCCCTCTGTAATTGGATTCTGGACTTTCTATCCGGAAGTCCATGTTGGCCACAACACCTCGAGCACTACCACACTGAGCACAGGTGCCCCACATGGCTGTGTGCTCAGCCCGCTGCTCTTCACGCTGCTGACACACAACTGCACTGCCAAGTTCAGCTCTAACCACATCATCAAGTTTGCTGATGACACAACAGTGGTAGGTCTCATCAGCAACAACGATGAAACACACTACAGTGAGGAAGTGGCACAGCTGGCTGAATGATGTAACACTCATAATAACCTGTCCCTCAATGTGGGGAAAACAAAGGAGATTAAGATGGACTTCAGGAGAAACTCTGTTGACCGCTCCCCACTGACCATTGACAACTCGACTGTGGAGAGAGTCAGCACCTGGACCACCAACACCATGTCACTTTCCAAGAAGGCACAATAGCCATCAGGAATACCATTAGGAAGACATACCGGAGCATCAGATCTGCCAGACTGCTTATCAGCTTTTTCCCCCAGGCTGAACTCAAATCACCCCGCCCCCCTCTGAAACCCCATACAAACCCCCTACCTCCCGAAATATGGACCACCCCCCCCCCCCCATCACCACATGAAAAATGTTAAAAACCTCTAAAACATTGTGCAATTCTGAGTGTGCTACACATAGGTGAGTGGGCTGGACAAACCACCTGTCGAAAACACACTCTTTTCTCTCTATATGCACCAGACACTTTCTTATAAATGCTCCATTTTACAAGGACTTAATAAGATAACACAAATGTATAGCTGCGAATGCACCACAGATCATATTGCACTTCTTGCTTTTTAACCTTAAATACCTCTTTTGCACAATATCTTGTACAGTTATTATGTAAAGTACTTGTCTTAGGTTATGTGTATAGTCAGTTATTTATAGTATATGTATAGTGTCAAGATTTGGTAAATGAGGACCCAAACGCAGAATGAACAGTTTGACAGTTTATTGACTGGACAGGGCAAACAAGAGGAAGGGCAGACAGTCGCACACACGCCTCCAGGCGTCCATAATGGGCAACGGCCAAGGGGGTATAAACTGGGAGGGTGGGTGGGGTGGCGGGTTGGGAAACCCAGAGTAGCCAGGGGAACTTGGAGGAAAAGGAAAAGTCCAGGGGGTTGGCTTGGGACAGAGGAGGGGGGAGGCCACCTTAAAGGCCCACTAGGTCCAGGAAACACAGGGGGTGGGATGGGAGGGCCAGGAAAACCTCTAGAAGCCCCTCTAGGTCTGTGGGTGCTCTTGATTTGAGGGAGCTTGGGACTTGGCTTGAGAGTCAAATCCGGGAAGCCCTCCAGGGCTACTGGAACTGGTTTAGGGGATGAATCCGGGGACTCGGGAACGGCGGCCATCTTGGCCGGAAACTCAGGATTGGCGGCCATCTTGGCCGGGGACTTGGGATCGGCGGCCCTCTTGGCCGGGGATACAAGATCAACGGCCATCCTGGCCGGGAACTCGGGAACAGCGGCCTCTTTGGCCGGGGGCTCAGAATTAACGGCCATCTTGGCCGGGGATACAGGATCAACGGCCATCCTGGCCGGGAACTCGGGAACAGCGGCCTCTTTGGCCGGGGGCTCAGAATTAACGGCCATCTTGGCCGGGGATTCGGGATCGACGGCCATCCTGGCCGGGGACTCGGGACCGGCGGCCTTCTTGGCCGGGGATACAGGATCAACGGCCATCTTGGCCGGGAACTCAGGAACGGCGGCCTCTTTGGCCGGGGGCTCAGAGTTGGCGGCCATCTTGGCCGGGGATTCGGGATTGACTGCCGTCTTGGCCGGGGACTCAGGAATAAAAGAATCAAAAGAATAAAAGTAAATAAATGTAAACTAGAATTTAAACAAGAGACCAGAAGAGCTAGGTAAAACAAAAATAAAGATTATCAAAAAGACTAGAACGGGAAAGGCAAAAACTAGGGCTCAGAAGAAAAAAAAACTAAAACTAGACTAAAGGGGAAAAAACACTGAGAGTTATCTAGGACTGGACCGAAAAATCTCAAAGATTAGAATACACAAACTCACAAAACGAACCAGCAAAGACAAGAGGGAAGGAGCACAATATAAAGGGAGGAAAGGACATGAGGATCAGGTGAGTACAATTAGACAAACGAGGACCAGACGAGAAAAACAGGTGACAACACTCAGACCAACTAGGACTAAACAAGGGGGCGTGGCAACAGATAACAAGGAGGCAGGACGAGGGGAGCACATGGCAAACATAAACAAAGACACAGCCATGTGCTGACACACAAGACAAACAAGGAAACATTAAACAAAGACAAGACAGACAGGGCTGTCAGGGCAGGATCATGACATATAGTTAGTAAGTTAGCTATGTATAGGTTTAAAAATTGCTCTTATGTTTAGTGTTGTATGTTTATATTTGGGTCGGTGACAAAAAGGGGTTGGCAAAAATCTTTAAAAAACTTTTAAAAGCATTTGTGTCAGTATTTTGTCTCTGTTCTGTTCTGTTTTCCTAGTGTTTTTCCCCCTCTGTTTCTAGTCCTTATGGTTTAGTCCTTGTCTCCCCCTTTTGGTTTAGTCTTAGTTAGGGCCCGAGCCCAAAAGGGCGAAGAAGGGCGAAGGCCCTATTGTTCTTCTAAGGATTCTTATTTGTTTTTTTTTTAGGGCCTGAGCCCAAAAGGGCGAAGGCCCTATTGTTTTTCTAAGAATTATTATTAGGGCCCGAGCCCAAAAGGGCGAAGGCCCTATTGTTTTTCTAAGGATTATTAGGGCCCGAGCTCAGAATGGGCGAAGGCCCTATTGTTTTTCTAAGGATTATTATTAGGGCCCGAGACCAAAAGGGCGAAGGCCCTATTGTTTTTCTAAGGATTATTAGGGCCCGAGCCCAAAAGGGCGAAGGCCCTATTGTTCTTCTAAGGATTCTTATTAGGGCCCGAGCCCAGAATGGGCGAAGGCCCTCTTGTTTTCCTAAGGATTCTGGGCAAAGGCCCTCTTGTTTTCCTAAGGATTCTTATTTTTAGGGCCCGAGCCCAAAAGGGCGAAGGCCCTATTGTTCTTCTAAGGATTCTTATTAGGGCCCGAGCCCAAAAGGGCGAAGGCCCTATTGTTCTTCTAAGGATTCTTATTAGGGCCCGAGCCCAAAAGGGCGATGGCCCTATTGTTTTCCTAAGGATTCTTATTAGGGCCCGAGGCCAAAAGGGCGAAGGCCCTATTGTTTTTCTAAGGATTATTAGGGCCCGAGCCCAAAAGGGCGAAGGCCCTATTGTTCTTCTAAGGATTCTTATTAGGGCCCGAGCCCAAAGGGGCGAAGGCCCTATTGTTCTTCTAAGGATTCTTCTTTCCTTTTTTTTTTTTTTTTTTTTTTTTTTTGTTAACCTTCCGGGCACTTAAGGGGATCTTAACATGCTCAAAAACTCTTGAGAATTTGTACACACGTCGGAATCTGTGGCCATCAGGACGCCACAGAGGCTGGTACCGGGGCGTGGCAAGGGGACTCTACGGCGCCCCCTGGAATTTTGAGGGCCATATAGCACACATACTTGAACGTACACATATGAAACTCGGTACACATATAGAACTCATCGAGCTGAACAACTTTTGTACTCTATGTCATGGGCTGAACGCAACAGGAAGTGAGATATTTAGGGCTGTGTAAAAAGCGCATGCTCTGGAATTTAATGTACTCCTCCCAGGATTTCCATAGGATTGTCACCAAACTCGGTCAGCATGATCTCAAGACATTGGGGATGCTAAATTGCGAGGGGATTTTTGATATCTCGAACGGTTTGGCCGTGGCAAGGCGACAAAGTTATGGCAAGAAATGAGAAACAGGAAGTGTCTAATAACTGTTGCACACATTGCCTAATTCTGATGAAACTTCACCAGATTGTTCGTTGTATGATGCCGATTCCATAAATGTGACTATTATGAGTCAAAGTTATAGCGCCACCAACTGGCAGCAGGAAGCGTGTCATTTTCAAAATGCTTTGAAATCAGCCTCTTAATTTTACTTGATTTTCTTTAAACTTCATCAAAATCATGTCAAAACACGGCCGATAAGAATATGTAAAGGGGTCGATGATAAATCAAATGCTGTTGCCATGGCAACGTGTCAAACTTTAAAATTAGATTCCTGTCTTTTCGAGGCAGATAACATGCTTAGAATTTAATGAAACTCAACACACACATCAATATTAATGATAGTTAGAAACTGGCAAAAAGTCATAAATGGGCGTGGAGCAGGCACTCTATAGCGCCATCTTTTGACAAAAGTTGGGGGGTTAGTTTTTCCTACAGTCACCAAACTCTGTACATATATTGATCTCATCAATCTGGACAACTTTCTAAATTAAACTCATTAGCTAAGACCAACAGGAAGCCGGCTATTTTGATTTGAATGTGGATTTTTGGAAAAATCAGGCTGTAAACAAATTCACACTCCTTCTAAGAACAACAAGCTTTTCACACCAAACTTTTTTACCATGAAGAGAAGATTCTGAAGATGTTAAATTGCGAGCGGATTTGGGATATCTTGAACGGTGTTGGCGTGGTGATTTTTTAAAGATGTAGTAAAAAACAAAACCCTAATTTTTTATATCTTTAAAGTGCAGCATCCAAACTCTTTAAAACTTTTTTCACACAGAGATCTAATCATTATGAGCAAGTGCTGGTAATATCATAATTATTCAAGCTTCTATGAATTAAAGAAAATTAAAAAAATAAATCAGTAACCTGCTGTCACTGGGCTGACAGTCTGTGTTCAGTCACTACAGAATGACAGTCAGAGTGACTAAAGGGGGGAGGGGTGAAAGGGAGAGAGGGAGAGAGAGTGCTGTCTTGCAATAGATAGACCATCTTTGAGAAAGATATGCACATATATGTAGTGTAATCGACATAAATATGTCTGATCTTTGAGAGTCTGATATTTTGAGAAAATATAAAGGGTCACTAAGTCTTTCATTGTTTGTATTTTGCAGTTGTTTTTTTTTATTTATTTTTTACTGAACTATACCATGAACTTGTCCTATTCAGTCACATAGCAAAAGATTAAGAAAAATACAACTTTTTAGCATGAGCGGTTTATCTTCATTGATAGACATTTATTTTCATAGTGTTATTTATTGAATATAAAATTTAAATTAACAATTTCAAGACAAACTTGGACAACAAAACAAACTTTGCTGTTATCTGTTTAAAACATCTGAAAATTATACCATTTTAAGATGTTATATATATATATTGCCCCATTACAATACTCAACTTGATTTTTAAAGATATTTTGAAAGAATGAAGCGTTTATAGAGCACTTTATTGTGTATTGCTGTACACCCACATGAACTGTGTTCATGTTCATATTCATTCACAGTACATAAACTAATGTTAAAAGATACTAATTTACCTTTAAACAATATATGAATACTTTTTTAGGTTAATATTAATTAACATTAATAAATGCTATTTCATTATTGTTCATGTTAACTAATATAGTTAATATTAACAAATGAAACTGGATGGCAAAATTTTATATATTGTGTGTATGTGTCTGTGTGTTGATTTTAAAGTGTAATCCTTTCAATTCAGTAAACTTTAAATCCAAACTGGCTGAGGTTTACTGTGAATGCATGTGCCAACTGGGCACCGTTTTCCTAATTCTTAGTTATGTAGCACTTAAGAGTGATGTCTTATAACAGGAGTTACCTGCAAAGCAATATCCACACACAAATTGAACAGATAGGTAACGATGACATTTAAGCAGAAGTGGTGGACGTAAAGCAAGCAATAATAACATTTTGTTATCATCATGAATTACATGTTCTTATCATCATCATCAGAATATAGGGAAAATGTTCACAGTTGGTTCACAGTTGGCATTATCTGAAGTCCTTGCAGGGGGTTAGGTTTATAGCAAACTCCTCCTAGACATTTAATGAAATCAACATTATATTTGGTCAGTCTGATCTAGAAGTCTTAGAGATGTTAAATTGTGAAGATCTTGAGTTTCAGTAAAGGGCGTGTCCGTGGCAGCCTGACAAAGTTTGTTGTTTTGCCATGGACATAGGTGTTATAACTCAGCCATAAAATGTCTGATCTGTCTCAAACTTCAGAGGTTTGGTAAGAGTCCTGGCCTGAAGACCCCTAAAGGCCAATATTCAGATATTATCATAGCGCCACCTGTTGACACCAGGATATATCATATCTTTCACTAACTCAAACATACCAAGGTCAATCTGCACCAAACTTTATATGTTTGATAATAGTGCTGGCCTGAACACATCTACATGCCAATAATCATTTATAGGCATAGCGCCACCAGCTGCCAGCGGGAAGTTTGGCACATTTAAATGACTTATGACATATTTCTCGTATATTTACTGTATTAAAAGCATACTGCCCACCGTTTGCTGTTTTCCTAAAGCCACCGGTCGGCGGTGAGCCCGGGTGCGAGGGCCCGTTCATCGCTGCTTGCAGCTTTAATTAGGGCCCGAGCCCAAAAGGGCGAAGGCCCTATTGTTCTTCTAAGGATTCTTATTTGTTTTTTTTTGTTTTTTTTCAACCGTTGGGGCACTTTTGGGGGCCTTAACATACTCAAAAACTCTTGAAAATTTGCACACACGTCGGAATCTGGCGTCGTCCGGACGCCACAGAGGCTGGGACCCGGGCGTGGTTCAGGGCCTCTACAGCGCCCCCTGGAACACAGTTTGAAAACTTGATGTACTGCGCACACATACTTGCACGTATTGATATGAAACTCGGTACACATATAGAACTCACTGAGCCAAACAACTTTTGTACTCTATGTCATGGGCTCCACGCAACAGGAAGTGAGATATTTAGGGCTGTTTAAAAAGCGCATGCTCTGGAATTTAACGTACTCCTCCCAGGATTTCCATACGATTGTCACCAAACTCGGTCAGCATGATCTCAAGACATTGGGGACGCTAAATTGCGAGGAGATTTTTGATATCTCGAACGGTTTGGCCGTGGCAAGGCGACAAAATTATGGCGAGAAATGAGAAACAGGAAGTGTCTAATAACTGTTGCACACATTGCCTGATTCTGATGAAACTTCACCAGTTTGTTCCTTGTATGATGCCGATTCCATAAATGTGACTATTATGAGTCAAAGTTATAGCGCCACCAACTGGCAGCAGGAAACGTGTCATTTTCAAAATGCTTTGAAATCAGCCTCTTAATTTTACTCGATTTTCTTTAAACTTCATCAAAATCATGTCAAAACACGGCCGATAAGAATATGTAAAGGGGTCGATGATAAATCAAATGCTGTTGCCATGGCAACGTGTCAAACTTTAAAATTACATTCCTGTCTTTTCGAGGCAGATAACATGCTTAGAATTTCATGAAACTCAACACACACATCAATATTAATGATAGTTAGACACTGGCAAAAGGTCATAAATGGGCGTGGAGCAGGCACTCTATAGCGCCATCTTTTGACAAAAGTTGGGGGGTTAGTTTTTCCTACAGTCACCAAACTCTGTACTTATATTGTTCTCATCAATCTGGACAACTTTCTAAATCAAACTCATTAGCTAAGACCAACAGGAAGCCGGCTATTTTGATTTGAATGTGGATTTTTGGAAAAATCAGGCTGTAAACAAATTCACACTCCTTCTAAGAACAACAAGCTTTTCATACCAAACTTTTTTACCATGAAGAGAAGATTCTGAAGATGTTAAATTGCGAGCGGATTTGGGATATCTTGAACGGTGTTGGCGTGGTGATTTTTTAAAGATGTAGTAAAAAACAAAACCCTAATTTTTTTATATCTTTAAAGTGCAGCATCCAAACTCTTTAAAACTTTTTTCACACAGAGATCTAATCATTCTGAGCAAGTGCTGGAAATATAAATTTTATACAAGCTTCAATGAATTAAAGAAAATTAAAAAAATAACTCAGAAACCTGCTGTCACTCTGGTGAATGTCTCTACAGTATGTGTGTGCGTTCAGTCAGGCACAGAGAAGCTCATTATTGCAGGGGGGAGGGGTGAGAGGCAGAGAGGGTGACAGAGTAGAGAGCCATCCTACAGACCATCTTTGAACAAAAAATGCACATACTGTATGTAGTGTAATTACATAAATATGTCTGATCTTTGAGAGTCTGATATTTTGAGAGAATATAAAGGGTCACTAAGTCTTTCATTGTTCGTATTTTGCAGTTGTTGTTTTTTATTTATTTTTTACTTAACTGTACCATGAACTTGTCCTATTCAGTCACATAGCAAAAGATTTAAAAAAATACAACTTTTTAGCATGATCAATTTATCTTCATTGATAGACAATATTTACATAGTGTTATTTATTGAATATAAAATAATAATAATAAAAAATTAAGACAAACTTTGACAACAAAACAAACGTTACTGTTATCTCTTCAAAACATCTGAAAACCATAATTTTAAGATCAGTTATATATATATATATATATATCACCCCGTTAAAATACTCAACTTGATTTTTAAAGATATTTTGAAAGAATGAAGCGTTTATAGTCACTTTATTGTGTATTGCTGTACACCCACATGAACTGTGTTCATGTTCATGTTAATTCACAGTACATAAACTTTATATGAATACTTTTTTTAGCTTAATATTAATTAACATTAATAAATGCTATTTATTTATTGGTCATGTTAACTAATATAGTTAATTTTAACAAATGAAACTGGATGGCAACATTTTATATTTTGTGTGTATGTGTCTGTGTGTTGAT
Organism: Garra rufa; assembly: GCF_049309525.1. Lineage (NCBI taxonomy): Eukaryota > Metazoa > Chordata > Actinopteri > Cypriniformes > Cyprinidae > Garra > Garra rufa. The sequence goes on along the minus strand of NW_027394403.1, from coordinate 26,287 downwards.
TTTAAAGTGTAACCCTTTCAATTCTGTAAACTTAAAATCCAAACTAGCAGAGGGTTACTGTGAATGCATGTGCCAACTGGGCACCGTCTTCCTTATTGATTCTTAGTTATGTAGCACTTAAGAGTGATGTCTTATAACAGGAGTCACCAGCAAAGCAATATCCACACAAAAATTGTACAGATAGGTAACAATGACATTTAAGCAGAAGTGATGGATGTAAAGGAAGCAATAATAACATTTTGCTATCACCATGAATCATGTTCTTATCATCATCATCATCAGAAAATAGGGAATTTGTAGCATACTGGTTCACAGTTGGCATTTATCTGAAGTCCTTGCATTGATTGCATTTAGTTAAATCAACATTATATTTGGTCAGTCTGATCTTGAGGCCTTAGAGATGTTAAATTGTGAAGATCTTGAGTTTTCATTAAAGGGCATGTCCGTGGTGGCCTGACAAAGTTTGATGTTTCTGCATAGACATAGAAGTGGTTATAACTTAGCCTGAAAATGTCTGATCTGCCACAAAATTCACAGGTTTGGTAAGAGTCCTGGCCTGAAGACACCTAAAGACCAATATTCAGTTATAATCATAGCGCCACCTGTTGGCAGCAGGATATCTCATATATTTCACTAACTCAAACATACCAAGGTCAATCTGCACCAAACTTCATATGTTTGATAATAGTGCTGGCCTGAACACATCTACATGCCAATAATCAGTTATAGGCATAGCGCCACCAGCTGGCAGCGGCAAGTTTGGCACATTTAAGTGACTTTGACATATTTCTCCTACATTTACTGTATTAAAAGCATACTGCCCACCGTTTGCTGTTTTCCTGAAGCCACCGGTCGGCGGTGAGACCGGGTGCGAGGGCCCGTTCATCGCTGCTCGCAGCTTTAATTAGGGCCCGAGCCCAAAAGGGCGAAGGCCCTATTGTTTTTCTAAGGATTATTATTAGGGCCCGAGCCCAAAAGGGCGAAGGCCCTATTGTTTTTCTAAGGATTATTATTAGGGCCCGAGCCCAAAAGGGCGAAGGCCCTATTGTTCTTCTAAGGATTCTTATTAGGGCCCGAGCACCGATGGTGTGAGGACCCTATTGGATCTGCTTCGTTTATTATTATTATTATTATTATTATTAGGGCCCGAGCACTACAGTGCGAGGACCCTATTGGAATTGCTCCGTTTATTATTAGGGCCCGAGCCCAAAAGGGCGAAGGCCCTATTGTTCTTCTAAGGATTCTTATTAGGGCCCGAGCCCAAAAGGGCGAAGGCCCTATTGTTTTTCTAAGGATTATTATTATTATTTAGGGCCCGAGCCCAAAAGGGCGAAGGCCCTATTGTTCTTCTAAGGGTTCTTATTTTTTTTTTTTTTATTTTTTTTTTTTTCAACCGTTTGGGCACTTCTGGGGGCCTTAACATACTCAAAAACTCTTGAAAATTTGCACACACGTCGGAATCTGCCGTCGTCCGGACGCCACAGAGGCTGGGACCCGGGCGTGGTTCAGGGCCTCTACAGCGCCCCCTGGAACACAGTTTGAAAACTTGATGTACTGCGCACACATACTTGCGCGTATTGATATGAAACTCGGTACACATATAGAACTCACCGAGCTGAACAACTTTTGTACTCTATGTCATAGGCTCCACGCAACAGGAAGTGAGATATTTAGGGCTGTTTAAAAAGTGCATGCTCTGGAATTTAACGTACTCCTCCCAGGAATTCCATGGGATTGTCACCAAACTCGGTCAGCATGATCTCAAGACGTTGGGGACGCTAAATTGCGAGGAGATTTTTGATATCTCGAACGGTTTGGCCGTGGCAAGGCGACAAAGTTATAGCGAGAAATGAGAAACAGGAAGTGTCTAATAACTGTTGCACACATTGCCTGATTCTGATGAAACTTCACCAGTTTGTTCGTTGTATGATGCCGATTCCATAAATGTGACTATTATGAGTCAAAGTTATAGCGCCACCAACTGGCAGCAGGAAACGTGTCATTTTCAAAATGCTTTGAAATCAGCCTCTTAATTTTACTCGATTTTCTTTAAACTTCATCAAAATCATGTCAAAACACGGCCGATAAGAATATGTAAAGGGGTCGATGATAAATCAAATGCTGTTGCCATGGCAACGTGTCAAACTTTAAAATTACATTCCTGTCTTTTCGAGGCAGATAACATGCTTAGAATTTCATGAAACTCAACACACACATCAATATTAATGATAGTTAGACACTGGCAAAAGGTCATAAATGGGCGTGGAGCAGGCACTCTATAGCGCCATCTTTTGACAAAAGTTGGGGGGTTAGTTTTTCCTACAGTCACCAAACTCTGTACATATATTGTTCTCATCAATCTGGACAACTTTCTAAATCAAACTCATTAGCTGAGACCAACAGGAAGCCGGCTATTTTGATTTGAATGTGGATTTTTTGAAAAATCAGGTAGTAAACAATTTCACACTACTCCTAAGAACAACCAGCTGTTCACACCAAACTTTTTTAACATGAAGAGAAGATTCTGAAGATGTTAAATTGCGAGCGGATTTTGGATATCTCGAACGGTGTTGACGTGGTGATTTTTTAAAGATGTAGTAAAAAACATAACCATAATTTTTTATATCTTTAAAGTGCAGCATCCAAACTCTTTAAAACTTTTTTCACACAGAGATCTAATCATTCTGAGCAAGTGCTGGAAATATAAATTTTATACAAGCTTCAATGAATTAAAGAAAATTAAAAAGATAACTCAGAAACCTGCTGTCACTCTGGTGAATGTCTCTACAGTATGTGTGTGCGTTCAGTCAGGCACAGAGAAGCTCATTATTGCAGGGGGGAGGGGTGAGAGGCAGAGAGGGTGACAGAGTAGAGAGCCATTCTACAGACCATCTTTGAACAAAATGCACATACTGTATGTAGTGTAATTACATAAATATGTCTGATCTTTGAGAGTCTGATATTTTGAGAAAATATAAAGGGTCACTAAGTCTTTCATTGTTCGTATTTTGCAGTTGTTGTTTATTAATTTTTTACTTAACTGTACCATGAACTTGTCCTATTCAGTCACATAGCAAAAGATTAAGAAAAATACAACTTTTAAGCATGAGTGAATAATCTTCATTGTAGACAATATTTTCATAGTGTTATTTATTGAATATAAAATTATAATAATTAAAAATTTCAAGACAAACTTTGACAACAAAACAAACTTTGCTGTTATCTGTTCAAAACATCCGAAAACCATCATTTTAAGATCAGTTATATATATATCGCCCCATTAAAACACTCAACTTGATTTTTAAAGATATTTTGAAAGAATTAAGCGTTTATAGAGCACTTTGTGTATTGCTGTACACCCACATGAACTGTGTTCATGTTCATGTTAATTCACAGTACATAAACTAATTTACCTTTAAACAATATATGAATACTTTTTTTTAGCTTAATATTAATTAACATTAATAAATGCTATTTAATTATTGTTCATGTTAACTAATATAGTTAATGTTAACAAATGAAACTGGATGGCAACATTTTATATATTGTGTGTATGTGTCTCTGTGTTGATTTTAAAGTGTAACCCTTTCAATTCAGTAAACTTAAAATCCAAACTAGCAGAGGGTTACTGTGAATGCATTTGTTAGAGTGATGTCTTATAACAGGAGTCACCAGCAAAGCAATATCCACACAAAAATTGTACAGATAGGTAACAATGACATTTAAGCAGAAGTGGTGGATGTAAAGGAAGCAATAATAACATTTTGCTATCATCATGAATCATGTTCTTATCATCATCATCAGAAAATAGAGAATTTGTAGCATACTGGTTCACAGTTGGCATTTATCTGAAGTCCTTGCATTGATTGCATTTAGTTAAATCAACATTATATTTGGTCAGTCTGATCTTGAAGCCTTAGAGATGTTAAATTGGGAAGATCTTGAGTTTTCATTAAAGGGCATGTCTGTGGTGGCCTGACAAAGTTTGATGTTTCTGCATAGACATAGAAGTGGTTATAACTTAGCCTGAAAATGTCTGATCTGCCACAAAATTCACAGGTTTGGTAAGAGTCCTGGCCTGAAGACACCTAAACACCAATATTCAGATATTATCATAGCGCCACCTGTTGGCAGCAGGATATCTCATATATTTCACTAACTCAAACATACCAAGGTCAATCTGCACCAAACTTCATATGTTTGATAATAGTGCTGGCCTGAACACATCTACATGCCAATAATCAGTTATAGGCATAGCGCCACCAGCTGGCAGCGGCAAGTTTGGCACATTTAAGTGACTTTGACATATTTCTCCTACATTTACTGTATTAAAAGCATACTGCCCACCGTTTGCTGTTTTCCTGAAGCCACCGGTCGGCGGTGAGCCCGGGTGCGAGGGCCCGTTCATCGCTGCTCGCAGCTTTAATTATTATTATTATTATTATTATTTTTTTTTTTTCAATGTTTTGGGGGATTTCGGGGGCCTTAACATACACGAAAACTCTTGAAACTTTGCACACACATTGGAACCTGCGGCCATCAGGGCCGGACAGACTTTGACATGGGGGGGTCACCTGGGGGGGGGGCATGGCACAGCGTTAAAAATTGCGACTTTTGAAGGGCTCTGGAGCGCACAACGGTTGACCTACAGTCACCAAAATTCATACACATATAGACCTCATAGGGCTGAACAAATTTCACACTCATAGTCCATGCTTCGCCAAACAGGAAGTCGGCTATTCAGGGATGTCTAAAAAGTGCATGCAATGGAATTTGAAATACTCCTACTAGGCCTTTCCACCGATGGCCACCAAACTCGGTCAGCATGATCTCAAGACATTGGGGACGCAAAATTGCCAGGGGATTTTTGATATCTCGAACGGTTTGACCGTGACGGGGCGACAAATTTATGGCGAGAAATGAGAAACAGGAAGTGCCTAATAACTTTGACATACTTTGTCTGATTTTGACCAAACTTCAGCAGTTTGTTCACCGTCTGATGCCGATCACAGAGATGTGACTATTATGAGTCAAAGTTATAGCGCCACCAACTGGCAGCAGAAAGCGTGACGTTTTTGAAACGCTTTAAACTCAGCCTCTTAATTTTACTCAATTTGCTTCAAACTTCATCACAATAATGTCAAAACACGACCGATAAGAATCTGTGAAGGACGTTATCCATAACTTTTATCATGTTGCCATGGCAACGTGTCAAACTTTAACTTTAGTTTTTTGTGTTTTTGAGCCACTTAAAATGCTTAGAATTTCATGAAACTCAACACACACATCTGTATTAATGACAGTTAAACACTGATAAAAGCCCATAAATGGGCGTGGAGCAGGCGCTCCATAGCGCCACCTTTTGACAAAAGTTGGGGGGTTACTTTGTCCTACAGTCACCAAACTCGGTACATATATTGGACTCATCAAGCCGGACAACTTTCTAATTTACACCCATTAGCTACGACCAACAGGAAGTCAGCTATTTTTATTTAACTATGGATTTTTGGAAAAATCAAGCTGTGGAATTTGAAATACTCCTCCTAGACCTTTCCACCGATGGCCACCAAACTCGGTCAACATGATCTCAAGATATTGGGAATGCAAAATTGCCAGGGGATTTTTGCTATCTCGAACGGTTTGGCCGTGGCAGGGCGACAAATTATGGCGAGAAATGAGAAACAGGAAATGTCTAATAATTGTGACACACTTTATCTGATTTTGACCAAACTTAAGCAGTTTGTTCGTCGTATGATACCGATCACAGAGATGTGACTATTATGAGTCAAAGTTATAGCGCCACCAACTGGCAGCAGGAAGTGTGTTGCTTGCAAAACGCTTTTAAATCAACCTCTTAATTTTACTCAATTTGCTTCAAACTTCATCAGAATAATATCAAAACACGGCCGATGAGAATCTGTGAAGGGGTCCTTGATACATCAAATGCTGTTGCCATGGCAACATGTCAAACTTTAACATTTGTTTCCTGTGTTTTTAAATATAGCTGTGAATAAATTCATATCACTCATAGCAGAATCAGACAGTTCACACCAAACTTTGTCAACATGATGCCAAGATACTGAAGATGTTAAATTGTGAACGGCTTTGGGACATCTTGAACGGTGTTGATGTGGTGATTTATGAAAGTAACAATAAAAAAGATGAAGAGTTATTTTCATATATCTTTAAATTGCATTATTCTGACTCATCAAAACTTTTTACATATAAAGAACAAGAAATTCTTAGGAAATACGTGTAGTTTCAAAATGTTATCATGCTCAGAGGCCCCAAAAACATTAAAAGTGTCACATAAATTTGTCAGATTAAAGCTCTAATACCAGGGATGAACACTAGAGGTCCTCATAAGATAAGGAATCGTTTGACCTCTAATGCTATTTAGCTCATTCTCAGTGTATAAGAATGAAAATAATCCATAGAATCAGTTGATATAGACTGTACTGTCAGTGTACTTTTACATAATTATTTTGTATAGGTGCTTAAAGAGCATTAAAATCTTTTTTTAATCTTTTAAGGAAAAATTATATGATTTATATACATATATACAATCTCACTGATAGAATAAAAAATCTTATAAGTATGACACTATACTGCTCAGTTCACTTAATTAGAATGAGAAACAAATACATCAACTAAGTTAATATGTATTTATTTTTAATATATTTGTTTATAATTATGTCACAGATGCTCATAGATCATTAAAATAATATTTAAAAATGGATGTAGATCATAAAACATGGTAACTATTTAAAATAGGGTCTCTTTTGTTAACATTGGTTAATGAACTAACACACGAACAAACAACTAACAATATATTTGTACTCGATTTTCTTCAAACTTCATCAGAATGATGTAAAAACACGGCCGATGAGAGTCTGTAAAGGCGTCCCTGATGCATCAAATGCTGTTGCCATGGCAAATAAATAAAAATACAAAATACATTCAAATATTTGTTTCCTGTGTTTTTGAGGCAGATAGCGTGCCTAGAATTTCATTTTCCGTTTTCAATTTTCAATGATTTATTATATATTTAAAGTGCAGCATCCTAACTCTTTGAAACTTTTTTCATACAAATAACTATTCATTCTGATTAAACACAGTTCATTTCATAATTATACAAAACTCCACGAATGAAAGAAAATTAAAAAACAAATCTGATCTCACTCTGCTCTGCACTCTATGTGTGTGTTTGTGTGGTAAGTGGCTGAGTGTAAGGAGGTGGGATGGGTGGTAAGAGAAAGAGTCAGACAGGAGGAGAGACAGTTAGGGTTAGTCCAAAGGGTTATTGTGAATGCATGTGCCAACTGGGCACCGTTTTCTTGATGCTATCGGGATGGCGACTGCCAGACGGCGAGGGCCCGGTCAACGCTGCTTGCAGCTTTAATTTGTTTTTTTTTTTGTTTTTTTTATTTTTATTTTTTTTCAACCGTTGGGGCACTTTTGGGGGCCTTAACATACTCAAAAACTCTTGAAAATTTGCACACACGTTGGAATCTGCCGTCGTCCGGATGCCACAGAGGCTGGGACCCGGGCGTGGTTCAGGGCCTTTACAGCGCCCCCTGGAACACAGTTTGAAAACTTGATGTACTGCGCACACATACTTGCACGTATTGATATGAAACTCGGTACACATATAGAACTCATCAAGCCGAACAACTTTTGTACTCTATGTCATGGGCTCCACGCAACAGGAAGTGAGATATTTAGGGCTGTTTAAAAAGCGCATGCTCTGGAATTTAACGTACTCCTCCCAGGATTTCCATAGGATTGTCACCAATCTCGGCCAGCATGATCTCAAGACATTGGGGACGCTAAATTGCGAGGGGATTTTTGATATCTCGAACGGTTTGGCCGTGGCAAGGCGACAAAGTTATGGCGAGAAATGAGAAACAGGAAGTGTCTAATAACTGTTGTACACATTGCCTGATTCTGATGAAACTTCACCAATTTGTTCCTTGTATGATCCCGATTCCATAAATGTGACTATTATGAGTCAAAGTTATAGCGCCACCAACTGGCAGCAGGAAGCGTGTCATTTTCAAAATGCTTTGAAATCAGCCTCTTAATTTTACTTGATTTTCTTTAAACTTCATCAAAATAATGTCAAAACACGGCCGATAAGAATATGTAAAGGGGTCGATGATAAATCAAATGCTGTTGCCATGGCAACGTCTCAAACTTTAAAATTAGATTCCTGTCTTTTCGAGGCAGATAACATGCTTAGAATTTCATGAAACTCAACACACACATCAATATTAATGATAGTTAGACACTGGCAAAAGGTCATAAATGGGCGTGGAGCAGGCACTCTATAGCGCCATCTTTTGACAAAAGTTGGGGGGTTAGTTTTACCTACAGTCACCAAACTCTGTACATATATTGATCTCATCAATCTGGACAACCTTCTAAATTAAACTCATTAGCTAAGACCAACAGGAAGCCGGCTATTTTGATTTGAATGTGGATTTTTTGAAAAATCAGGCTGTAAACAAATTCACACTTCTTCTAAGAACAAAAAGCTTTTCACACCAAACTTTTTTAACATGAAGAGAAGATTCTGAAGATGTTAAATTGCGAGCGGATCTGGGATATCTTGAACGGTGTTGACGTGGTGATTTTTTAAAGATGTAGTAAAAAACATAACCCTGATTTTTTATATCTTTAAAGTGCAGCATCCAAACTCTTTAAAACTTTTTTCACACAGAGATCTAATCATTATGAGCAAGTGCTGGTAATGTCATAATTATTCAAGCTTCTATGAATTAAAGAAAATTAAAAAAAGAACTCAGTAACCTGCTGTCACTGGGCTGACTGTCTGTGTTGACACTAAGAGTGACTGAAGGGGGGAGGGGTGAAAGGGAGAGAAGCCAGTGGAACATGCTGTTTTTCTTAAGACCATCTTTGAGGAAAATGCACATTAAACTACAGCAATGTGCAATGTGCAATCTACATTAATATGTGACCCTGGACCACAAAACCAGTCTTAAGTCGCTGGGGTATATTTGTAGCAATAGCCAAAAATACATTGTATGGGTCAAAATTATTGATTTTTCTTTTATGCCAAAAATCATTAGGAAATTAAGTAAAGATCATGTTCCAAGAAGATTTTTTGTAAAATTCCTACTATAAATATATCAAAATGTAATTTTTGATTAGTAATATGCATTGTTAAGAACCTAATTTGAAGAACTTTTAAGGTGATTTTCTCAGCATTTTGATTTTTTTGCACCCTCAGATTCCAGGTTTTCAAACAGTTGTATCTCGGGCAAATATTGTCCTATCCTAACAAACCATACATCAATAGAAAGCTTATTTATTGAGCTTTCATATGATGTATACATCTCAGTTTTGTAAAATGTAACCTTATGACTGGTTTTGTGGTCCAGGGTCACATATGTCTGAACTTTGAGAGTCTGATCTTTGAGAAATTATAAAGGGTCACAAACTCTTTCATTCTTTGTATTTTGCAGTTGTTGTTTTTTTATTTATTTTTTACTGAACTGTACCATGAACTTGTCCTATTCAGTCACATAGCAAAAGATTAAAAAAGATACAACTTTTTAGCATGAGCGATTTATCTTCATTGATAGACATTTATTTTCATAATTTAAATTTTAGATTCAATAAAAAAAACACTAACAATTTCAAGAGAAACTTTGACAACAAAACAAACTTTGCTGTTATCTGTTCGAAACATCTGAAAACTGTGTTCATGTTCATGTTAATTCACAGTACATAAACTAATGTTAAAAGATACTAATTTACCTTTAAACAATATATGAGTACTTTTTTAGGTTAATATTAATTAACATTAATAAATGCTATTTAATTATTGTTCATGTTAACAATGTTAACAAATGAAACTGGATGGTAAAATTGTATATTTAGTGTGTATGTGTCTGTGTGTTGATTTTAAAATGTAACCCTTTCAATTCTGTAAACTTTAAATCCAAACTGGCTGAGGGTTACTGTGAATGCATGTGCCACCTGGGCACCGTTTTCCTAATTGATTCTTAGTTATGTAGCGCTTAAAAGTGATGTCTTATAACAGGAGTCACCTGCAAAGCAATATCCACACACATATTGAACAGATAGGTAACGATGACATTTAAGCAGAAGTGGTGGACGTAAAGCAAGCAATAATAACATTTTGTTATCATCATGAATTACATGTTCTTATCGTCATCATCAGAATATTGGGAAAATGTTCCCTATATTGTGAACGGCTTTGGGATATCTTGAACTGTGTTGATGTGGTGATTCATGAAAGTAACAATAAAAAAAGATGAAGAGTTATATTCATATATCTTTAAATTGCATTATTCTAACTCATCAAAACTTTTTACATAATAAGAACAAGAAATTCTTAGGAAATACGTGTAGTTTCAAAATGTTATCATGCTCAGAGGCCCCAAAAACATTAAAAGTGTCATTTAAATTTGTCTGATTAAAGCTCTAATACCAGGGATGAACACTAGAGGTCCTCATAAGATAAGGAATCATTTGACCTCTAATGCTATTTAGCTCATTCTCAGTGTATAAGAATTACAATAATCCATAGAATCAGTTGATATGTACTGTATTGTCAGTGTACTTATACATAATTATTTTGTATAGGTGCTTAAAGAGCATTAAAATCTTTTTTTTTCATCTTTTAAGGAAAAATTAAATGATTTAAATACATATACACTCTCACTGATAGAACAAAAAATCTTATAAGTATGACACTATACTGCTCAGTTCACTTAATTAGAATGAGAAACAAATACATCAACTAAGTTAATATGTATTTATTTTTAATATATTTGTTTATAATTATTTCACAGATGCTTATAGATCATTAAAATAATATTTAAAAATGGTTGTAGATCATAAAACATGGTAAATATTTAAAATAGGGTCTCTTTTGTTAACAATGGTTAATGAACTAACAAACACGAACGAACAACGGACAATATATTTGTACTCGATTTTATTCAAACTTCATCAGAATAATGTAAAAACACGACCGAGTCTGTAAAGGCGCCCCTGATGCATCAAATGCTGTTGCCATGGCAAATAAATAAAAATAAAAAATACATTCAAATATTTGTTTCCTGTGTTTTTGAGGCAGATAGCGTGCTTAGAATTTCATTTTCCATTTTCAATGATTTATTATATATTTAAAGTGCAGCATCCTAACTCTTTGAAACTTTTTTCATACAAATAACTATTCATTCTTATCAAGCACAATTCATTTCATAATTATACAAAACTCCACGAATTAAAAAAAACAAAACATATCTGATCTCATTCTGCTCTGCACTCTATGTGTGTGTTTGTGTGGTAAGTGGCTGAGTGTAAGGAGGGGGGATGGGTGGTAAGAGAATGAGTCAGAGAGGAGGAGAGACAGTTAGGGTTAGTCCAAAGGGTTACTGTGAATGCATTTGCCTACTGGGCACCGTTTCCCTGATGCTATCGGGATGGCGACTGCACAGACGGCGAGGGCCCGGTCATCGCTGCTTGCAGCTTTAATTAGGGCCCGAGCCCAAAAGGGCGAAGGCCCTATTGTTTTTCTAAGGATTATTATTATTATTATTATTATTATTATTTTTTTTTCAATGTTTTGGGGGATTTCGGGGGCCTTAACATACACGAAAACTCTTGAAACTTTGCACACACATTGGAACCTGCGGCCATCAGGGCTGGACAGACTTTGACATGGGGGGGTCACCTGGGGGGGGCATGGCACAGCGTTAAAAATTGCGACTTTTGAAGGGCTCTGGAGCGCACAACGGTTGATCTACAGTCACCAAAATTCATACACATATAGACCTCATCGGGCCGAACAAATTTCACACTCATAGTCCGTGCTTCGCCAAACAGGAAGTCGGCTATTCAGGGATGTCTAAAAAGTGCATGCAATGGAATTTGAAATACTCCTACTAGGCCTTTCCACCGATTGCCACCAAACTCGGTCAGCATGATCTCAAGACATTGGGGACGCAAAATTGCCAGGGGATTTTTGATATCTCGAACGGTTTGACCGTGACGGGGCGACAAATTTATGGCGAGAAATGAGAAACAGGAAGTGCCTAATAACTTTGACATACTTTGTCTGATTTTGACCAAACTTCAGCAGTTTGTTCATCGTCTGATGCCGATCACAGAGATGTGACTATTATGAGTCAAAGTTATAGCGCCACCAACTGGCAGCAGAAAGCGTGACGTTTTTGAAACGCTTTAAACTCAGCCTCTTAAGTTTACTCAATTTGCTTCAAACTTCATCCCAATAATGTCAAAACACGACCGATAAGAATCTGTGAAGGGCGTTATCCATAACTTTTATCATGTTGCCATGGCAACGTGTCAAACTTTAACTTTAGTTTTTTGTGTTTTTGAGCCACTTAAAATGCTTAGAATTTCATGAAACTCAACACACACATCTGTATTAATAACAGTTAAACACTGATAAAAGCCCATAAATGGGCGTGGAGCAGGCGCTCCATAGCGCCACCTTTTGACAAAAGTTGGGGGGTTACTTTGTCCTACAGTCACCAAACTCGGTACATATATTGGACTCATCAAGCCGGACAACTTTCTAATTTACACCCATTAGCTACGACCAACAGGAAGTCAGCTATTTTTATTTATATATGGATTTTTGGAAAAATCAAGCTGTGGAATTTGAAATACTCCTCCTAGACCTTTCCACCGATGGCCACCAAACTCAGTCAGCATGATCTCAAGATATTGGGAATGCAAAATTGCCAGGGGATTTTTGCTATCTCGAACGGTTTGGCCATGGCAGGGCGACAAATTATGGCGAGAAATGAGAAACAGGAAATGTCTAATAATTTTGACACACTTTAGCTGATTTTGACCAAACTTAAGCAGTTTGTTCGTAGTATGATACCGATCACAGAGATGCGACTATTATGAGTCAAAGTTATAGCGCCACCAACTGGCAGCAGGAAGTGTGTTGCTTGCAAAACGCTTTTAAATCAACCTCTTTATTTTACTCAATTTGCTTCAAACTTCATCAGAATAATATCAAAACACGGCCGATGAGAATCTGTGAAGGGGTCCTTGATAAATCAAATGCTGTTGCCATGGCAACATGTCAAACTTTAACATTTGTTTCCTGTGTTTTTAAATATAGCTGTGAATAAATTCATATCACTCATAGCAGAATCAGACAGTTCACAGCAAACTTTGTCAACATGATGCCAAGATACTGAAGATGTTAAATTGTGAACGGCTTTGGGACATCTTGAACGGTGTTGATGTGGTGATTTATGAAAGTAACAATAAAAAAGATGAAGAGTTATTTTCATATATCTTTAAATTGCATTATTCTAACTCATCAAAACTTTTTACATATAAACAACAAGAAATTCTTAGGAAATACGTGTAGTTTCAAAATGTTATCATGCTCAGAGGCCCCAAAAACATTAAAAGTGTCACATAAATTTGTCAGATTAAAGCTGTAATACCAGGGATGAACACTAGAGGTCCTCATAAGATAAGGAATCGTTTGACCTCTAATGCTATTTAGCTCATTCTCAGTGTATAAGAATGAAAATAATCCATAGAATCAGTTGATATAGACTGTACTGTCAGTGTACTTTTACATAATTATTTTGTATAGGTGCTTAAAGAGCATTAAAATCTTTTTTTAATCTTTTAAGGAAAAATTATATGATTTATATACATATATACAATCTCACTGATAGAATAAAAAATCTTATAAGTATGACACTATACTGCTCAGTTCACTTAATTAGAATGAGAAACAAATACATCAACTAAGTTAATATGTATTTATTTTTAATATATTTGTTTATAATTATTTCACAGATGCTTATAGATCATAAATAATAATAAATAATATTAAAAAATGGATGTAGATCATAAAATATGGTAACTATTTAAAATAGAGTCTCTTTTGTTAACATTAGTTAATGAACTAACACAAGAACGAACAACGAACAATATTTTTGTACTCGATTTTCTTCCAACTTCATCAGAATGATGTAAAAACACGGCCGATGAGAGTCTGTAAAGGCGTCCCTGATGCATCAAATGCTGTTGCCATGGCAAATAAATAAAAATACAAAATACATTCAAATATTTGTTTCCTGTGTTTTTGAGGCAGATAGCGTGCCTAGAATTTCATTTTCCATTTTCAATTTTCAATGATTTATTATATATTTAAAGTGCAGCATCCTAACTCTTTGAAACTTTTTTCATACAAATACCTATTCATTCTGATTAAACACAGTTCATTTCATAATTATACAAAACTCCACGAATGAAAGAAAATTAAAAAACAAATCTGATCTCACTCTGCTCTGCACTCTATGTGTGTGTTTGTGTGGTAAGTGGCTGAGTGTAAGGAGGTGGGATGGGTGTTAAGAGAAAGAGTCAGACAGGAGGAGAGACAGTTAGGGTTAGTCCAAAGGGTTATTGTGAATGCATGTGCCAACTGGGCACCGTTTTCCAGATGCTATCAGTATGGCGACTGCCAGACGGCGAGGGCCCGGTCAACGCTGCTTGCAGCTTTAATTAGGGCCCGAGCACTACAGTGCGAGGACCCTATTGGAATTGCTCCGTTTATTATTAGGGCCCGAGCCCAAAAGGGCGAAGGCCCTATTGTTCTTCTAAGGATTCTTATTTGTTTTTTTTTTTTTTTTTTTTTTTTTTTTTTTTTTTTCAACCGTTGGGGCACTTTTGGGGGCCTTAACATACTCAAAAACTCTTGAAAATTTGCACACACGTCGGAATCTGCCGTCGTCCGGACGCCACAGAGGCTGGGACCCGGGCGTGGTTCAGGGCCTCTACAGCGCCCCCTGGAACACAGTTTGAAAACTTGATGTACTGCGCACACATACTTGCACGTATTGATATGAAACTCGGTACACATATAGAACTCATCGAGCTGAACAACTTTTGTACTCTATGTCATGGGCTCCACGCAACAGGAAGTGAGATAATTAGGGCTGTTTAAAAAGCGCATGCTCTGGAATTTAACGTACTCCTCCCAGGAATTCCATGGGATTGTCACCAAACTCGGTCAGCATGATCTCAAGACATTGGGGACGCTAAATTGCGAGGAGATTTTTGATATCTCGAACGGTTTGGCCGTGGCAAGGCGACAAAGTTATGGCGAGAAATGAGAAACAGGAAGTGTCTAATAACTGTTGCACACATTGCCTGATTCTGATGAAACTTCACCAGTTTGTTCCTTGTATGATGCCGATTCCATAAATGTGACTATTATGAGTCAAAGTTATAGCGCCACCAACTGGCAGCAGGAAACGTGTCATTTTCAAAATGCTTTGAAATCAGCCTCTTAATTTTAATCGATTTTCTTTAAACTTCATCAAAATCATGTCAAAACACGGCCAATAAGAATATGTAAAGGGGTCGATGATAAATCGAATGCTGTTGCCATGGCAACATGTCAAACTTTAAAATTAGATTCCTGTCTTTTCGAGGCAGTTAACATGCTTAGAATTTCATGAAACTCAACACACACATCAATATTTATGATAGTTAGACACTGGCAAAAGGTCATAAATGGGCGTGGAGCAGGCACTCTATAGCGCCATCTTTTGACAAAAGTTGGGGGGTTAGTTTTTCCTACAGTCACCAAACTCTGTACATATATTAATCTCATCAATTTGGACAACTTTCTAAATCAAACTCATTAGCTGAGACCAACAGGAAGCCGGCTATTTTGATTTGAATGTGGATTTTTGGAAAAATCAGGCTGTAAACAAATGCACACTACTTCTAAGAACAACCAGCTGTTCACACCAAACTTTTTTAACATGAAGAGAATATTCTGAAGATGTTAAATTGCGAGCGGATTTTGGATATCTCGAACGGTGTTGACGTGGTGATTTTTTAAAGATGTAGTAGAAAACATAACCCTAATTTTTTATATCTTTAAAGTGCAGCATCCAAACTCTTTAAAACTTTTTTCACACAGAGATCTAATCACTCTGAGCAAGTGCTGGAAATATAAATTTTATACAAGCTTCAATGAATTAAAGAAAATTAAAAAAATAACTCAGAAACCTGCTGTCACTCTGGTGAATGTCTCTACAGTATGTGTGTGCGTTCAGTCAGGCACAGAGAAGCTCATTATTGCAGGGGGGAGGGGTGAGAGGCAGAGAGGGTGACAGAGTAGAGAGTCATCCTACAGACCATCTTTGAACAAAAAATGCACGTATGTAGTACTACTGTATGTAGTGTAATTACATAAATATGTCTGATCTTTGAGAGTCTGATATTTTGAGAAAATATAAAGGGTCACTAAGTCTTTCATTGTTCGTATTTTGCAGTTGTTGTTTTTTATTTATTTTTTACTTAACTGTACCATGAACTTGTCCTATTCAGTCACATAGCAAAAGATTTTAAAAAATACAACTTTTTAGCATGATCAATTTATCTTCATTGATAGACAATATTTACATAGTGTTATTTATTGAATATAAAATAATAATAATAAAACATTAAGACAAACTTTGACAACAAAACAAACGTTACTGTTATCTCTTCAAAACATCTGAAAACCATCATTTTAAGATCAGTTATATATATATATATATTGTTAATGAAATATGCAATTTTCCTGTTGCAAGTATGTCCTTTTCTTCTATATAACACTTGTATTGTGTTAGCTTTATTAAGAAAGACACCACACATTTGTATTGTATACGTTTTATTGAGAGTTGTTTATTAAGAAAGACACCACACATTTGTATTGTATACGTTTTATTGAGAGTTGTTTATTAAGAAAGACACCACACATTTGTATTGTATACGTTTTATTGAGAGTAGTTTATTAAGAAAGACACGACACATTTGTATTGTATACGTTTTATTGAAAGTAGTTTATTAAGTAAAACACCATACTTGTTGTTTTAAAGCATTTATTAAGAAAAGGTTTATAACATGTACTAGCAAGAACATAGATAGGAAACAAACATGTATTAGAAAGAGCTTTGCTAAAAAGAATGACCAAGAGGAATTCAAATGTTACCGTCGAGTGTTCTGTAGTGGACGAGGCGTAGAGTGAAGCAGAGGAGAAGAATCCGGAGAAGATAGAATGCGAAGATGTAGAGAGGTTATATAGGTACTTTCTTAGGGGATTTCCAAAAACTCATGGTATCTCAGGACATTGGAATGCACCTGCTGGGTATAAAAGACTGAAGTACGAAGAGGGCATCAGATGCTGGTTCTGCAACAGCTTCTCCGGTGCCAGACGACCTGCCATGACGACCTGCCATTGAAGCCTTCGAACGACTAAGATAGCAATTTATTTTCTTTTATATTTCTTTATTTTATATAGTAGTATTTGTATGTAAAATATATAACCTATAGACAATAAAATTATACTTTATTATAACCAAGAAGCCTGCCTGCCAAAAGACTCTGATTGATAGACTTGAACTGAACAGACCACGGAGGAGTCTTCTGAAGCCTATGGTGTGAGTATGAAAATTACTTATACGATAGGGCAGATTCGACTATCTTTACCTAACCTGAGAATAAACAAAATAAGGTAGAAGGTGTAGGAAATTGAGCACCGCAAAACATGGCGCCCAACGTGTTGGGGGGGCATATTGACCATTGATTTCTGGCCAGGATCAATGATCACTTGCTCAACTCAGCTAATACGATTTAGGCACGAAAATATAGAGTTTAATAGGTAGGGAAAACCTATAGGAAACTCGAAAACTAAAAATAATTCAAAACGAGTTATTTATACGACCCATAAAGGGTTGTGTGCGCGCACAAAACTAAAAATCTCTGAAGGGAAAGCGCTTCCTGAGATTAGCTAAGTTTTTGTGAAACTTAGAAGGGGCTATAAAACTGTCAAGTGGGGGACGCTCCACTAAATGATGGTGAGGCCCCGAAACATACAAGTATGCAGGACTAAAGATTCTTAAATACGCGTATGTTAGAGTAGTGCCGTAAAAGAAGAGAATGTTGGTTTAAAGAAGAAAAAACGATTTGGGATAATTTGGTAACCATCCAGAGACATTAAAAACTGTAAAGTTTAAGAAAAATGAGATAGTGATTCTCAGTTTTAAGTATATTGAATTTTTATTCAATAAAAAATAACATAGTAATAATAGAGTACGTAACACAGTGCTAAGAAAGCAGGTAAAAATGGAGAGTAGTAAAAAAGAGGATAAGGAAACAATTAGCTTAAAACCTGAAGAAGGAAATCTTTCAGGAAAACAAGAGGATGAGAATAGTAATAGAGAGAGCTTAATAATGCCAGAGCCAGGATCGGCAATTAGACTGAATAAACAGGGATTAAAAATTGGCAAAATTGAATTTATAATGTATGATGGTTTAATAGAAGAAACTAGAGGAGGAATTGTGGTTATTGAAAAAGAACCCGTACAGATAAGTGCCGTTTCTAGACTGCTAGAAGAACAGGCGTAAAAGAGAGATAGAAAATACACAAAAATAGTTAGGTATGCAGAGTCCAGGATCCTTTAGAATTACGACTGGATCGCCTTACTGGAATTTTGTAATGCATGCCGTAATGACAGACTGCATGGCGAAGTTGCGTATAAAATACTCAAAATTAAAAGATAAAACAATAATGTAGTCCTTGATTGAAATTGCAATTAGTAGAGAGGTTAAAATAATACACTTAACCTTAATAAGAATAGGACAGTTTAGACATTTTGGAATGGCAGTGATAAAGGAATGCTAACTAGAAAAAATAAGTAGAAAAGGCATTGGATAAAATAAGCCTGTTAATGAACAACAAGAATAGAGAAAATTAAAAACAAACTTACAATGAGAGAAAGGGAGCAATAAAAACCCCTGAACGGCAGTTTCTGCCACAGAGAGATAGAAGGGAGCTCCGAAAAACCAGTAAGAAATAGAAATTAAAGTAACTAAGTATAAAGATTCCACTAGTAATAAGAAAGGAAGAGATTTAAGAGGAAAATGAGTTAGGAAGATTGTTCCTGAAAATAATTTAACTTACAGGCAAATGCGAACAGCAAGCCAGTCACCTTTTGCCACTAAGATAAGCGAGGTAAAATGAATGGTCAAAAATAGGAAAACAAATTATATGCCAAAAGGGTTTGAAATTAACAGAAAATAGTTAGAGAGATAAAAAGGTTAAACGCAGAACTAAGGCAAATAAAGAGGGAGTTGAATACTGTGCGGGGTCGGCAGGCTATAGCAAAACTAGAAATCGGAATGTGGGAGACTCCAGCGAAGCGATTAGAATTTACAACTCCAACACAGAGTAGAGTGGAGCAAAATGATATACAGGCAAAATTATTAGAACTTCAGTTAAAAGAGGCAGTTAGAAAGCAAATAGGATCTAAAAAGGCAGGAGAAAATCATAATGCTTATACAGATCGGATTATAAAAGCGGCAGAAAATGCAAATTTAGGTTGCGGAGCTATAACTCGCTTTAGTCCATACATGTACAGGTCATGCAATTTCAGCAACAGTTATAGAGAGGGTGAGGAATTTAACCGTGACAGAGGACAAATATACGCAATGGAAGGAAATGTTAATAAACGCGTCCAAAGATCAAGTTCCAGAGTTAAGTGTATGGTTATCGATAGAAGAAGAGATACCTATGACAGATAAAGTAAGGTTATTAAGAGATGTAGGATGAAATATTCCAGGCGGATATAAGTTAATAGCAATTTTAGAATACTGTAGCTAAGAAATAAATAGAAGAGAGACTAGCTAATTTGATCTGAGTTATCACCATGTAAGAATAGTGAAAAGAAGAATCCCAAAATATACTTAGGCAAAAACAACAAAAAGTTAATCTGTTGAAAAAGCAGAATACAAAAGTGAGTGAAGGGAAAACATATAATACTGATTTTCAAATTAGACAGAGAGAGAGAAAAAAAAAAAAAACAGAGGTACTAGAGAAAAAAAAAAACAGAGTATGAAAATCAGGGAGAAAAATAATACAAGAATAGGAAAAAATGACATAGGAAGTAATCCTGGAAAATCAAATTATATTTCAGAAGATAGATGAAGAAAAATGACTCCAGAAGAAAGAAGCCGTGTGATTCAAAAGTGTAAAACAGAAGAATCAAATTTAATGTGTGTTCAGGCAGTAGATCTCTCATCTTAGACAGAACTATTTAAAAAATAATAATAATAATAATTTTGATAAAGACAATAGTCTAAAAAGATATGCAGTCAAATGTAGGGAATGAAACAGGAGTAATAGAGAAAAAACAAAAAGTACCACAATGAAGGACATTTGGTCTGTAAAAACGGAACATTTGTGACCAGAGAGTAATAGCATATGAAGAACATTTATTTGTTGATTTAGAAGGAGAGTATTTTTGGATACAGGAGCAGATGTGACCACTATAACAGAGCCAATACAATTTACAGACAGTATTTTAATTCAAGCTTATAATATAAATATAGACAAGAAACAAATAGGAGATAAATTCGGCATTAAGATGTTAAAGGGTATAGAAAACTTAGTAGCTGCTAGAGATCTAAAAAAAAGGTCCTGAGATTAAAAAAAAAAAAAAATGTAGATATCGAACACGAATTAAATAGAATATGAAACAAAATGATAGGATCAGAAGAAGCGAAAAATGAATTAATACAATTCATGGGAAAAGCTCCGTATAGGAAATATAAAAATGAGTGTGGAAAAGTAAGTGATAAATAGGCGCATGAAATAATAGATGGAATACATAAGCCTCAAAGGCAATATCCAATAAATTAAAATGGCCAAAGAAGAATTAAATCAAACAATAGATGAGCTAGTAGAACAGGGAGTACTTAAAGAAGTTAAGTCTGCGATAAAAAATAGTCCCATACAATTAGTACCAAAACTAGACAAAACGTACTAGTTACAGATCGTAAAGCATTGAACAGAGTAATGAAACCAGATAGACGTTATGTAAGTAATGCTAGAGACACAGTTAAAAGGTTATAAATGGAAGATTTCTAACTAAAGCTAGATTTAGCGAATGGCTTTTGGTCTATTCCATTAACAGAAAAGAATCAAAAAAAAAAAACTGCTTTTACTTTAAGTAATACACATTATGTTTTTAAACAATTGCAACAAACTTAGTAATATGTAAACCGTAATGAAGTTACTAAACTATTCATAAGGAAATACTAAAGCAATTAGAGATTTATGGTGGTGATATATTAATCATTGATAACAATGGAAAAACTTGTAAAAACTGTAAAGAAAGTGGTGAATCGCCAAGCGGAGGCAGGATTGAAACCGAACATTAAGAAAGTAATGACAGATAAGGGTGAATTTTTAGGATTTTGGATATCAGCAGAGAATAGAGAAATTACACAAAGAATAAAAAAAGTGAAGTACAAATCTAAAAACTTTAGAAAGGGTTAAAAAAGTACAACAAATGATGGGACTTTAAAATTATGTAAGGGATATAGTTCTTAAGCTTAGTAAAAAGCTTAACCAATATGCTACAATGAAAGGTAGTAAATTAGGTTGGGCTGAAAAAGCAGAGAAAATGCTACAAGACTTAAAAGACACAATTCTAAGTTTAGGTCAAAGGAGAAAGGATGAAATTATAAGAAGGCTTAAAAGGTAAATTTAGATTGCGATTTAACTGGTTATTATTTAATAACAAAAAATGAAAGTAGTAATTACAAATACTAATTTGTAAAAGATGTGAAAGCTGGAAAAATCCAGAGAAAAAATTTTTTACCTATCAAGAAGAAACTAGCAGCAATTAGTAAGAGATATGCAGAATGTTAAGATCTAGCACAAGGACAGAAGATATTAATTAACATAGATGAAGCAATAACGGGACATTTAATGAAAAATAAAAGATCCGAAAGCCCAGAATTTGAGATGACAGTGATTGGTTAGGTTCAAACTATAAAATAAAATAGAGGTAGAGAAAAATGTCAGAAAATGAAAGTAAACGTGTTTAAAGGAATAACAGTGTACACAGATAGGTCAAAAACTCTCGTGGACGCTAATATAGCTCATTGGACATTTATCATACAAGTAAAGAAAGGAGAAGAGTTAAGAGACGAGAGCTGTGTCCTCAGAATAACTCAAATTGCAGAGGTAATAGCTTTATTAAAAGCTTGTGTAAGATTAAAATAAGCTAATAAAAGCTTAGGTTATTCTTATAAAAGATAGCAAATATGTTAAAACAAGAATAAATGAGAACGTAGACATATAGGGAAAATTTAGTGGAAAACCTGTTGAACATAGTGAACTAGAAGGAAATTTATGATCTAATAAGAGAGTTAGATCCGATAGTTATTCATCAAACTATACATTCCTTAGATGACACAGAAGTAGCTCAAGGAAACTGCGAGGTAGACATGTTAGCAAAATTAAGAAGAATAATTGTAGTCAGAGAAAACAAGAATAACACTGTTTAGAAAATACATATACATGAAAAATACATGAAAAATCCCAGTATAAACCTAAATAGGCAAAGTTTTATCTGACAATTATATAAATATTGCCAATTAGAAGAAAAATATAGACAAATAGGACTAAAATGTAAAAATTGTATGCAAAAAAGATACAAGGAAACTATAAGAAATGACTATGGTAAAATTACACCAGAAAGAGTTAGTCAAGAATGGTCATTAGATATAGCTGGACCTTTAAATCCTAAATCAAGGTCAGGAAATAAATTCATGCTGATAGCAGTAGATGAATTTTCAAGTCGGATTTGGGCAAAATCCTTAAAAGAGGCATCTGCAAATGTGATTATAAGAGCATTAGAAGAATAGACAACTAGTTGGTTTAGACCTCAACCGTGTAAATGTAATTACGCTACTTAGTTCATTCAAAGGGAGTAAGAAGATTGACTTTCAGAGAAACATATAGTTGTATATAAAGCTTTATGCTGTACTCCTGAATTAAATGAAATGGCAGTATGCAAGTGAAGTATATAATTATACTTATTATAGATCAAATCAAAATTATGTGAGATAGAATGAATATATGGACGAAGCCTTGTATTACAGTGACTTAGAAAATCAAAGAAAGAAAAACAATAAAATGTCAAGTTAGAGATAATGTCTAATAATAATAATAAAGTTAGACAATAAGAAGTCAGCTTATCCTTTTTAGAAGTTTAACACTAAAAATGGATAAGATAGTGAGAAGAGTAGGATAGCAATCAAACAATAGAGCCATCTGAAACTGGATTTTGGAGTAAAAGAAATTTAATTTTAACTAAGTAAATTCTTGGAAAAGAAATCCAAGAGAAAGAAAAATAACCCTATTCCTAGAGTGCAATGTAAATGCAGTGAAATGCATAAAAAGAAACAGAGCAGCTTTACTCTAGTGTACAAATGTGAAAGACAGAAATTAGTAAGTTAAGGAAGCAATAATAATATGTCTCTGGATGGACCAAAGTGAAGAGAAACTATGTTTAGTGAAAAATGAAGAATAGAATTCAACACTAAACTAGAGTCTGAGTAAATGGCAGAGCAAGAAAAAGAGGCAATGAGTGAACAACGAATATTTACCGGCAGTGGTCTGGTCGTCTGGCACCGTAAGTATACAATTCATCAATTAAATAATGAATTGGAAATAACCCCCAAAGAAGGGGAACAAATAATAGAATGTTTTGAGTGTTGATCAGACTTTTAGAAGGGGAAGAAAGCCCAGTCAATAGAGAAAAGTCTTCTAACACACAAAACAACTTCAGAGTTGAAGCTTCAGATCCAGAAGCAAGTGCTGGAATGTGAGGAAACGAATGATTAACGACTAAGGGAGATTCCAGAGCACTCCATTTTCTGTTGTATGATACAAGATAACGGGAACTGAAACAAAATGGACGAGCAGAGGGAAATATAGCAGAATAGTGTGAAAATGGAAAAAGGTCTGCTTAAGAAAACCAAACTTTGTAGTAACAATGATAACTATAGCTATACTTATAGTATTTTGGAATTTGGCAAAAAGCAGAACAAATTTGACTGTAATGGATCAAGATACAGGGATAAGGTACCACTTACCCAGACTATGAAATTGACAACCTTAGTGATAAACAAAGAAATTCACTTGAAAAGTCAGAAAAAGAAGGGGTTAACATAGAACATCATAAAATGTTACCCTTAGATGAATAACAGCAAGAAAAGATAAATGAAAAACATTAGAGTGTAAAGAGCTGTTTACAAACGAAAATATATACATTATATGAAAGTTTGCAAAAGTTAAGAAATCCATGTCCCGGTCTAGGAGGGTATGGCCAATCCATTAGGGAAGTTGAAATAGCTCTAGGACAAGTTAAGCATTTTAAAAGAGAAAAGAACCTTTTATCAAATCAGTATTATAATAGATAAATACTGGTAAGAGTGCCCTGACAATAGTTTTAATAAATGAACCAAGACTAGATATTGATTGGAAATTACATGGGATGTAGCATTTTAAAGTACTAGAAATATTAAATAAGAAATTTAAAAACCAAGCTTGCACGGTCAGAGAGATATATTAGATCAGCTGTATATGGGCAGGGCAGTGCAGAGGTAATGAGAGTTATAGTCACAGAGCAGGAATAAGGGCAAAAGTCAAAGGCAGTTATTGGATAATATTCTCAGATGGAGATGGAGTTAAAAGTCAAGGAGTAAAAATTTAAACAATGTTAAAGCAACCACTGTTGTGGAGAAATCTGATAACGAAGAATAACACGATGACTGATCAGATGATAATACAGTTTAGGCTGTTTGATTTGCTGCAAGAAGTAGCAATGAGTGAGTATGGAAAGATAATTCCAATTAAAATTAAGGATCCAATAAAATGATCCACAGTAGGAAATTATCGAGCTAGAGTACAGTATGATAACAAGAAGTTAGGGAAGGAATATCCAATACCTATAGTTTGAATAAGAGTTGAGAACGATAAACAAATAAATACATGGGTAATTCCTGAAGAGATTCCAGAATCCTATAGGAAAGAAGATGAGCCAAATATGGCTTCTAAATTGATAAGAAGTTTCAGAGGTGATTTGGACATAACAAAGGATTAGTTCATCTGAAACTCTTTTGGATGGTGAGATATTGTTATGATATAAAAGAAACTGGAATTGTGTGATGGGCAAACAAAAGATAGTAACAGAAATAATATGAATCAGGGAATTAGTAGGTTGCTATCCAAGACCATTAACACTGATAAGGCGATATATGCAAATGCTAGCCCACATTTCATATATTTCATAGTGGCTAAAAAACATTATTTTAAAGAAAGTAGTAACCCAGAGAAAACTAAAGGTACAGAAGGGGAATTGAAGAGAGTAAGGTCTCTAAAAATAAAAAATACAAATACGAAGAAAAAGGAACTTTTTTATTTCTGAGGAATGTCAAAAAGTACCTTTAGAAATTTGAAGTGGATCATGAGTAATTTTCATGTGATATTAATCACAATAATTGGACTGTTGGTTTTAATCATTTTGGAGAAAACTGATAAGAATGATTTGTTTCAGAATCTGAAGGATAATGAAAAAGTGTAAAAAGGGTGTAAAATAACCCCGACACTAATTTACATTCAACTATTCATGCACCTGATAAAGTGGGTGTTGTCAAACCTAGATCCTATAAGACCTCATACGTCTAGTAACATAAAGGCAGAACACTTCAAGACTTAAGGACACACCAAGACTTAATTTGCCAACACGAAGAGAATATATGGCACATAGCAGAATGATGACTGCAGAGTCTGTCTTTGAACGACTTGATCATTTCGACCAAATGGTAATTATATATTTATTCTGTCTAAGAAAGAATAATGCTGTTCATTAGCAACAACTGAACATTGTAACTAAGAATAAAATAAATAAGTAAAGTATGTATAGCGATACTTTGAATTATAATATATTTTATAGGAGTTTAAAAGAACTGCAAGGTCAACTGTTGTCACGAAATCCGAACTACTGTATTGCTGTTAGAGAAGATGAATGCATGTGTTATCATCAGATGTTATTTATTCAGAAGACTAGATTTGTTATGGGAGATCTGTGTAACAATTGCTTTAAAAGATGTAAAGTGATAGCCTGGTTTAATGATGATGATGTAACAATGGAATACTGTGTAAGATCACACGAGTTGATCACATGCCTGAGTACAGATGTATTTAAACAATGCAAGAGTAAACTGAAGTTGCTCCACCCAGAGGCCAGATACTGGTACAATGACTTAAGTGCTCACAAAAGTTGGCTAAATGATGACTTGCTTTTAGCGCATGTGTTGCATGGCAAGTACACCAATGATGTTAACAGAGTAGTGAAATTTGATGAAGTGTTTA
>NW_027394402.1:35000-41570 GCF_049309525.1 Garra rufa | reverse complement strand
TGTCATGTGTCTAGTCACATGGCAGGCCAACCATCCATTTTTTAAAGACACACACTCACTTAAAATGTTAAGAGTAATAAAATGGCCTAAAAAACATGTAAAACACTTAAAACTCTATAATACATTTAAATGATTGTAATAAATAGAGCGGTAAAACACGTCTTTCTAAAAGCCAGCATATTATATAAATAGTGAAGAAAAGGCAAAAGCTTACAGCACCTGGTATTCCCAGGCGGTCTCCCATCCAAGTACTAAGCAGGCCCGACGCTGCTTAGCTTCCGAGATCAGACGAGATCGGGCGCTCTCAGCGCGGTATGGCCGTAAGCGAGGGCTGCTCCAAAAAGTGGGCTATTTAAAGATCAGCCTCCGTAAAAGCCAGCATATTATATAAATAGTGAAGAAAAGGCAAAAGCTTACAGCACCTGGTATTCCCAGGCGGTCTCCCATCCAAGTACTAAGCAGGCCCGACGCTGCTTAGCTTCCGAGATCAGACGAGATCGGGCGCTCTCAGCGCGGTATGGCCGTAAGCGAGGGCTGCTCCAAAAAGTGGGCTATTTAAAGATCAGCCTCCGTAAAAGCCAGCATATTATATAAATAGTGAAGAAAAGGCAAAAGCTTACAGCACCTGGTATTCCCAGGCGGTCTCCCATCCAAGTGTAACAATCGGCCTTATCAGCCGAGTTACAAGACTAAAATGGGATCAGATTTAACTGTGAGAGATGACTAGTGGTTAAAAGAATGAGACATAAAAGAAGATTGGTTTAAATAGATTTGGTTTATTTACAAGGTTCACATAAAAGACTTTAAAACAACACGATAAAACGAGGTAAACGCTGTTAAAAGAATACAGTTCATTTGTCCATACCCTAAAAACAGTCCAAGAATCCCAGTGTGTTGATAAGTCCAATGTGAGTGTCCACCGGTGTATATACAATCCACAGAAAGTGTAATCCAAAGTTTGCAGGTGGTGAATGGAAAGGTGAGCTCTAAAATTAGCAACTCCTCAATCCAACAGTTTGGTGACTGTCCTTTGTTTGTCATGCTGCTCTCTTATACAGTTGTACTTCCTGCTTCCTGTCATGTGTCTAGTCACATGGCAGGCCAACCATCCATTTTTTAAAGACACACACTCACTTAAAATGTTAAGAGTAATAAAATGGCCTAAAAAACATGTAAAACACTTAAAACTCTATAATACATTTAAATGATTGTAATAAATAGAGCGGTAAAACACGTCTTTCTAAAAGCCAGCATATTATATAAATAGTGAAGAAAAGGCAAAAGCTTACAGCACCTGGTATTCCCAGGCGGTCTCCCATCCAAGTACTAAGCAGGCCCGACGCTGCTTAGCTTCCGAGATCAGACGAGATCGGGCGCTCTCAGCGCGGTATGGCCGTAAGCGAGGGCTGCTCCAAAAAGTGGGCTATTTAAAGATCAGCCTCCGTAAAAGCCAGCATATTATATAAATAGTGAAGAAAAGGCAAAAGCTTACAGCACCTGGTATTCCCAGGCGGTCTCCCATCCAAGTGTAACAATCGGCCTTATCAGCCGAGTTACAAGACTAAAATGGGATCAGATTTAACTGTGAGAGATGACTAGTGGTTAAAAGAATGAGACATAAAAGAAGATTGGTTTAAATAGATTTGGTTTATTTACAAGGTTCACATAAAAGACTTTAAAACAACACGATAAAACGAGGTAAACGCTGTTAAAAGAATACAGTTCATTTGTCCATACCCTAAAAACAGTCCAAGAATCCCAGTGTGTTGATAAGTCCAATGTGAGTGTCCACCGGTGTATATACAATCCACAGAAAGTGTAATCCAAAGTTTGCAGGTGGTGAATGGAAAGGTGAGCTCTAAAATTAGCAACTCCTCAATCCAACAGTTTGGTGACTGTCCTTTGTTTGTCATGCTGCTCTCTTATACAGTTGTACTTCCTGCTTCCTGTCATGTGTCTAGTCACATGGCAGGCCAACCATCCATTTTTTAAAGACACACACTCACTTAAAATGTTAAGAGTAATAAAATGGCCTAAAAAACATGTAAAACACTTAAAACTCTATAATACATTTAAATGATTGTAATAAATAGAGCGGTAAAACACGTCTTTCTAAAAGCCAGCATATTATATAAATAGTGAAGAAAAGGCAAAAGCTTACAGCACCTGGTATTCCCAGGCGGTCTCCCATCCAAGTACTAAGCAGGCCCGACGCTGCTTAGCTTCCGAGATCAGACGAGATCGGGCGCTCTCAGCGCGGTATGGCCGTAAGCGAGGGCTGCTCCAAAAAGTGGGCTATTTAAAGATCAGCCTCCGTAAAAGCCAGCATATTATATAAATAGTGAAGAAAAGGCAAAAGCTTACAGCACCTGGTATTCCCAGGCGGTCTCCCATCCAAGTACTAAGCAGGCCCGACGCTGCTTAGCTTCCGAGATCAGACGAGATCGGGCGCTCTCAGCGCGGTATGGCCGTAAGCGAGGGCTGCTCCAAAAAGTGGGCTATTTAAAGATCAGCCTCCGTAAAAGCCAGCATATTATATAAATAGTGAAGAAAAGGCAAAAGCTTACAGCACCTGGTATTCCCAGGCGGTCTCCCATCCAAGTACTAAGCAGGCCCGACGCTGCTTAGCTTCCGAGATCAGACGAGATCGGGCGCTCTCAGCGCGGTATGGCCGTAAGCGAGGGCTGCTCCAAAAAGTGGGCTATTTA
Source organism: Garra rufa (assembly GCF_049309525.1). NCBI lineage: Eukaryota > Metazoa > Chordata > Actinopteri > Cypriniformes > Cyprinidae > Garra > Garra rufa. Next base: position 38,862 of record NW_027394402.1, on the reverse strand, counting down.
AAGATCAGCCTCCGTAAAAGCCAGCATATTATATAAATAGTGAAGAAAAGGCAAAAGCTTACAGCACCTGGTATTCCCAGGCGGTCTCCCATCCAAGTACTAAGCAGGCCCGACGCTGCTTAGCTTCCGAGATCAGACGAGATCGGGCGCTCTCAGCGCGGTATGGCCGTAAGCGAGGGCTGCTCCAAAAAGTGGGCTATTTAAAGATCAGCCTCCGTAAAAGCCAGCATATTATATAAATAGTGAAGAAAAGGCAAAAGCTTACAGCACCTGGTATTCCCAGGCGGTCTCCCATCCAAGTGTAACAATCGGCCTTATCAGCCGAGTTACAAGACTAAAATGGGATCAGATTTAACTGTGAGAGATGACTAGTGGTTAAAAGAATGAGACATAAAAGAAGATTGGTTTAAATAGATTTGGTTTATTTACAAGGTTCACATAAAAGACTTTAAAACAACACGATAAAACGAGGTAAACGCTGTTAAAAGAATACAGTTCATTTGTCCATACCCTAAAAACAGTCCAAGAATCCCAGTGTGTTGATAAGTCCAATGTGAGTGTCCACCGGTGTATATACAATCCACAGAAAGTGTAATCCAAAGTTTGCAGGTGGTGAATGGAAAGGTGAGCTCTAAAATTAGCAACTCCTCAATCCAACAGTTTGGTGACTGTCCTTTGTTTGTCATGCTGCTCTCTTATACAGTTGTACTTCCTGCTTCCTGTCATGTGTCTAGTCACATGGCAGGCCAACCATCCATTTTTTAAAGACACACACTCACTTAAAATGTTAAGAGTAATAAAATGGCCTAAAAAACATGTAAAACACTTAAAACTCTATAATACATTTAAATGATTGTAATAAATAGAGCGGTAAAACACGTCTTTCTAAAAGCCAGCATATTATATAAATAGTGAAGAAAAGGCAAAAGCTTACAGCACCTGGTATTCCCAGGCGGTCTCCCATCCAAGTACTAAGCAGGCCCGACGCTGCTTAGCTTCCGAGATCAGACGAGATCGGGCGCTCTCAGCGCGGTATGGCCGTAAGCGAGGGCTGCTCCAAAAAGTGGGCTATTTAAAGATCAGCCTCCGTAAAAGCCAGCATATTATATAAATAGTGAAGAAAAGGCAAAAGCTTACAGCACCTGGTATTCCCAGGCGGTCTCCCATCCAAGTGTAACAATCGGCCTTATCAGCCGAGTTACAAGACTAAAATGGGATCAGATTTAACTGTGAGAGATGACTAGTGGTTAAAAGAATGAGACATAAAAGAAGATTGGTTTAAATAGATTTGGTTTATTTACAAGGTTCACATAAAAGACTTTAAAACAACACGATAAAACGAGGTAAACGCTGTTAAAAGAATACAGTTCATTTGTCCATACCCTAAAAACAGTCCAAGAATCCCAGTGTGTTGATAAGTCCAATGTGAGTGTCCACCGGTGTATATACAATCCACAGAAAGTGTAATCCAAAGTTTGCAGGTGGTGAATGGAAAGGTGAGCTCTAAAATTAGCAACTCCTCAATCCAACAGTTTGGTGACTGTCCTTTGTTTGTCATGCTGCTCTCTTATACAGTTGTACTTCCTGCTTCCTGTCATGTGTCTAGTCACATGGCAGGCCAACCATCCATTTTTTAAAGACACACACTCACTTAAAATGTTAAGAGTAATAAAATGGCCTAAAAAACATGTAAAACACTTAAAACTCTATAATACATTTAAATGATTGTAATAAATAGAGCGGTAAAACACGTCTTTCTAAAAGCCAGCATATTATATAAATAGTGAAGAAAAGGCAAAAGCTTACAGCACCTGGTATTCCCAGGCGGTCTCCCATCCAAGTACTAAGCAGGCCCGACGCTGCTTAGCTTCCGAGATCAGACGAGATCGGGCGCTCTCAGCGCGGTATGGCCGTAAGCGAGGGCTGCTCCAAAAAGTGGGCTATTTAAAGATCAGCCTCCGTAAAAGCCAGCATATTATATAAATAGTGAAGAAAAGGCAAAAGCTTACAGCACCTGGTATTCCCAGGCGGTCTCCCATCCAAGTGTAACAATCGGCCTTATCAGCCGAGTTACAAGACTAAAATGGGATCAGATTTAACTGTGAGAGATGACTAGTGGTTAAAAGAATGAGACATAAAAGAAGATTGGTTTAAATAGATTTGGTTTATTTACAAGGTTCACATAAAAGACTTTAAAACAACACGATAAAACGAGGTAAACGCTGTTAAAAGAATACAGTTCATTTGTCCATACCCTAAAAACAGTCCAAGAATCCCAGTGTGTTGATAAGTCCAATGTGAGTGTCCACCGGTGTATATACAATCCACAGAAAGTGTAATCCAAAGTTTGCAGGTGGTGAATGGAAAGGTGAGCTCTAAAATTAGCAACTCCTCAATCCAACAGTTTGGTGACTGTCCTTTGTTTGTCATGCTGCTCTCTTATACAGTTGTACTTCCTGCTTCCTGTCATGTGTCTAGTCACATGGCAGGCCAACCATCCATTTTTTAAAGACACACACTCACTTAAAATGTTAAGAGTAATAAAATGGCCTAAAAAACATGTAAAACACTTAAAACTCTATAATACATTTAAATGATTGTAATAAATAGAGCGGTAAAACACGTCTTTCTAAAAGCCAGCATATTATATAAATAGTGAAGAAAAGGCAAAAGCTTACAGCACCTGGTATTCCCAGGCGGTCTCCCATCCAAGTACTAAGCAGGCCCGACGCTGCTTAGCTTCCGAGATCAGACGAGATCGGGCGCTCTCAGCGCGGTATGGCCGTAAGCGAGGGCTGCTCCAAAAAGTGGGCTATTTAAAGATCAGCCTCCGTAAAAGCCAGCATATTATATAAATAGTGAAGAAAAGGCAAAAGCTTACAGCACCTGGTATTCCCAGGCGGTCTCCCATCCAAGTGTAACAATCGGCCTTATCAGCCGAGTTACAAGACTAAAATGGGATCAGATTTAACTGTGAGAGATGACTAGTGGTTAAAAGAATGAGACATAAAAGAAGATTGGTTTAAATAGATTTGGTTTATTTACAAGGTTCACATAAAAGACTTTAAAACAACACGATAAAACGAGGTAAACGCTGTTAAAAGAATACAGTTCATTTGTCCATACCCTAAAAACAGTCCAAGAATCCCAGTGTGTTGATAAGTCCAATGTGAGTGTCCACCGGTGTATATACAATCCACAGAAAGTGTAATCCAAAGTTTGCAGGTGGTGAATGGAAAGGTGAGCTCTAAAATTAGCAACTCCTCAATCCAACAGTTTGGTGACTGTCCTTTGTTTGTCATGCTGCTCTCTTATACAGTTGTACTTCCTGCTTCCTGTCATGTGTCTAGTCACATGGCAGGCCAACCATCCATTTTTTAAAGACACACACTCACTTAAAATGTTAAGAGTAATAAAATGGCCTAAAAAACATGTAAAACACTTAAAACTCTATAATACATTTAAATGATTGTAATAAATAGAGCGGTAAAACACGTCTTTCTAAAAGCCAGCATATTATATAAATAGTGAAGAAAAGGCAAAAGCTTACAGCACCTGGTATTCCCAGGCGGTCTCCCATCCAAGTACTAAGCAGGCCCGACGCTGCTTAGCTTCCGAGATCAGACGAGATCGGGCGCTCTCAGCGCGGTATGGCCGTAAGCGAGGGCTGCTCCAAAAAGTGGGCTATTTAAAGATCAGCCTCCGTAAAAGCCAGCATATTATATAAATAGTGAAGAAAAGGCAAAAGCTTACAGCACCTGGTATTCCCAGGCGGTCTCCCATCCAAGTGTAACAATCGGCCTTATCAGCCGAGTTACAAGACTAAAATGGGATCAGATTTAACTGTGAGAGATGACTAGTG
>NW_027394402.1:27500-30000 GCF_049309525.1 Garra rufa | reverse complement strand
TACAGCACCTGGTATTCCCAGGCGGTCTCCCATCCAAGTACTAAGCAGGCCCGACGCTGCTTAGCTTCCGAGATCAGACGAGATCGGGCGCTCTCAGCGCGGTATGGCCGTAAGCGAGGGCTGCTCCAAAAAGTGGGCTATTTAAAGATCAGCCTCCGTAAAAGCCAGCATATTATATAAATAGTGAAGAAAAGGCAAAAGCTTACAGCACCTGGTATTCCCAGGCGGTCTCCCATCCAAGTGTAACAATCGGCCTTATCAGCCGAGTTACAAGACTAAAATGGGGTCAGATTTAACTGTGAGAGATGACTAGTGGTTAAAAGAATGAGACATAAAAGAAGATTGGTTTAAATAGATTTGGTTTATTTACAAGGTTCACATAAAAGACTTTAAAACAACACGATAAAACGAGGTAAACGCTGTTAAAAGAATACAGTTCATTTGTCCATACCCTAAAAACAGTCCAAGAATCCCAGTGTGTTGATAAGTCCAATGTGAGTGTCCACCGGTGTATATACAATCCACAGAAAGTGTAATCCAAAGTTTGCAGGTGGTGAATGGAAAGGTGAGCTCTAAAATGAGCAACTCCTCAATCCAACAGTTTGGTGACTGTCCTTTGTTTGTCATGCTGCTCTCTTATACAGTTGTACTTCCTGCTTCCTGTCATGTGTCTAGTCACATGGCAGGCCAACCATCCATTTTTTAAAGACACACACTCACTTAAAATGTTAAGAGTAATAAAATGGCCTAAAAAACATGTAAAACACTTAAAACTCTATAATACATTTAAATGATTGTAATAAATAGAGCGGTAAAACACGTCTTTCTAAAAGCCAGCATATTATATAAATAGTGAAGAAAAGGCAAAAGCTTACAGCACCTGGTATTCCCAGGCGGTCTCCCATCCAAGTACTAAGCAGGCCCGACGCTGCTTAGCTTCCGAGATCAGACGAGATCGGGCGCTCTCAGCGCGGTATGGCCGTAAGCGAGGGCTGCTCCAAAAAGTGGGCTATTTAAAGATCAGCCTCCGTAAAAGCCAGCATATTATATAAATAGTGAAGAAAAGGCAAAAGCTTACAGCACCTGGTATTCCCAGGCGGTCTCCCATCCAAGTACTAAGCAGGCCCGACGCTGCTTAGCTTCCGAGATCAGACGAGATCGGGCGCTCTCAGCGCGGTATGGCCGTAAGCGAGGGCTGCTCCAAAAAGTGGGCTATTTAAAGATCAGCCTCCGTAAAAGCCAGCATATTATATAAATAGTGAAGAAAAGGCAAAAGCTTACAGCACCTGGTATTCCCAGGCGGTCTCCCATCCAAGTGTAACAATCGGCCTTATCAGCCGAGTTACAAGACTAAAATGGGATCAGATTTAACTGTGAGAGATGACTAGTGGTTAAAAGAATGAGACATAAAAGAAGATTGGTTTAAATAGATTTGGTTTATTTACAAGGTTCACATAAAAGACTTTAAAACAACACGATAAAACGAGGTAAACGCTGTTAAAAGAATACAGTTCATTTGTCCATACCCTAAAAACAGTCCAAGAATCCCAGTGTGTTGATAAGTCCAATGTGAGTGTCCACCGGTGTATATACAATCCACAGAAAGTGTAATCCAAAGTTTGCAGGTGGTGAATGGAAAGGTGAGCTCTAAAATTAGCAACTCCTCAATCCAACAGTTTGGTGACTGTCCTTTGTTTGTCATGCTGCTCTCTTATACAGTTGTACTTCCTGCTTCCTGTCATGTGTCTAGTCACATGGCAGGCCAACCATCCATTTTTTAAAGACACACACTCACTTAAAATGTTAAGAGTAATAAAATGGCCTAAAAAACATGTAAAACACTTAAAACTCTATAATACATTTAAATGATTGTAATAAATAGAGCGGTAAAACACGTCTTTCTAAAAGCCAGCATATTATATAAATAGTGAAGAAAAGGCAAAAGCTTACAGCACCTGGTATTCCCAGACGGTCTCCCATCCAAGTACTAAGCAGGCCCTACGCTGCTTAGCTTCCGAGATCAGACGAGATCGGGCGCTCTCAGCGCGGTATGGCCGTAAGCGAGGGCTGCTCCAAAAAGTGGGCTATTTAAAGATCAGCCTCCGTAAAAGCCAGCATATTATATAAATAGTGAAGAAAAGGCAAAAGCTTACAGCACCTGGTATTGCCAGGCGGTCTCCCATCCAAGTGTAACAATCGGCCTTATCAGCCGAGTTACAAGACTAAAATGGGGTCAGATTTAACTGTGAGAGATGACTAGTGGTTAAAAGAATGAGACATAAAAGAAGATTGGTTTAAATAGATTTGGTTTATTTACAAGGTTCACATAAAAGACTTTAAAACAACACGATAAAACGAGGTAAACGCTGTTAAAAGAATACAGTTCATTTGTCCATACCCTAAAAACAGTCCAAGAATCCCAGTGTGTTGATAAGTCCAATGTGAGTGTCCACCGGTGTATATACAATCCACAGAAAGTGTAATCCAAAGTTTGCAGGTG
>NW_027394402.1:10000-20000 GCF_049309525.1 Garra rufa | reverse complement strand
CTTGCACCGGTACAAAACCAGGTATCACTTCATACAAAATATCTTTTATTTGCTTTATCCCCGCATAAAACCATTTTTTATAAAAAATGGTATCATTTCCCTTTTTAATTTGATTATTTAAAAACAATGGTTGTCTTAAAATCTCTTCCCTGGTAAAAGACGTACAAACAACATGCTTTCTAAAATCACCCCATGCTTTTACAACCTCTTTATAAAACTCTGGTATTCCGTTCATCATGTTTTCTTTTAGCTTCATCCATAAAACATCATCTCCCATTTTTCCACATTTATTTAAAAAATAGTTCATTACACCCTTCCACGCATATTTCCCATGTTTCCAGTATTTATTAACAGTTTTTATTCTTATACTTTTCATTCTTATTAATGGATCTATTAGTCCCAACCCTCCTTCCTCCACCTTTCCAATTAGAGTGTCATAAGCAATTTTCGATGGTTTCCCCTCCCATAAAAAGTTTAAAACAATAGATTTGATTTTTTTTATACACCCATATAGGCAAACTCACAGAACCCAATACATACCACATTTTTTGATAAAAACAAAGAATTAATAACTAAAACCTTCCCTTTTAAAAATAATCCTCTTAATTTCCAGAAATTTAATCTCTTCTCCATTCCTTTTAAAACCTCCTCCCATACCACTTCTCTTATTTCATTTTCATTTTCTCCAACCCTTATACCTAAAATTTTCATACTCTTCTTTTCTTCCTTAAATTGCATTTTATTCAGCAGATCATTCGGTAATCCAATTTTCATGTATGTAGTTTTTTCTTTATTAACTTTTGCCCCTGTTCCTTTACAATATCTTTCTAAAACTTCCATTGCTTTATCCATACTTTTAATATCTTTTACAAACAATGTCGTGTCATCTGCATATTGAAATATTTTTTGTTCTGATTCTTCTCCTTTTATGCGTATTCCTTTTATGTTCTTTTCCTGGTCTACTGCCAGTCCTAAAGCTTCAGATACTAAAGTGTATAATAATGCTGACATAGGACACCCTTGTCTGATTGATCTCGTTATTTTAAAATCTTTAGTTAAAAAACCATTCACTTTTACACAACTACTTATATCTGTATATAAACATTTTATCCATTTTTAAAAATTCTCCCCAAAACCAAATCTCTCCATCACATGTATCAAGTATTTGTGTTCAACTCTATCAAAAGCCTTTTCTAAATCCACACTTATTATATATCCTGTTTCTTTCTCCTCCTTCATGTACCATATCATATCTCTTATATTGTTAATGACATCAGTAATATCTCTTTTTAGAACAGCATATGCTTGATTTGTAGTAATTATATTTGGTACTACTATTTTCAATCGATTGGCTAAAATTTTGGCTAATATTTTATAATCTGTATTCAACATGCTTAGTGGTCTGTAGTTTTTCAGGTCTCTCTTATCACCTTTTTTCTTGTAAATTATTTTCACCATACCTTTCTTCATACTATTCGTTAAATTCCCTTTTTTAAAATTATCTATAAATATTTCATTTAAAATTGGACATAACACATCTTTAAAAACCTTATAAAATTCAGCTGTTAATCCATCTATTCCTGGACTTTTACCATTTTTCAGTTGATCAATTGCAATTCCTATTTCTAATTCCGTAATCTCACTCTCACACATTTCTTTGTCTCCCTCATTAACTTTAACCTGTATTTTACTTAATACAAATTCCTCATCTTCTAAAACTATCTCATTTTTGGTAAATAAATGCTTATAGAATTCTCTGACTTCTTCCAAAATTCCTGTTTTATCTTCTACAATCCTCGCATCTTCTGTTTTAATACTTTTTATTATATCTGCTCTCTGTCTTGTTTTTTCTAATTCATAAAAATATTTCGTACTTCTTTCTCCTTCTACAATGTCTTTCGCCCTACTTCTTATTATTGCTCCTTTACACTTCTCTTCTTCTATTTTCTTTAATTCTTCCTGTAATTCTATTATCTTATCAATATTTTCATCATGCTCATTTACTTTCCTCATTTCTTCATCCCACTCTTTTTTGATCTTATTTTCTTTCATCTTTTTGACTTTTTGCCATTTTTTTGAATATTCCATTGAGAATTTTTTTATTATTTTTTTTAGAATGTCCCACCAAAACCCTTTTTCTATTTCATACATTTCCTCATTTACACTATTAATTATTATACTTTCTATTTCCATTCTGTATATTTCATTTTTTAGAAGTTCTGCATTTAATATCCACACCCCTGGTCCTTTATCAGCCTCATTAAAATTCATCAATATCCATAAAAAATCATGATCACTCTCACTATAATTTTTGTAAGACGCCTTAGTGACATAATATGCTTCCTTTTTCTTACATAAAAATAAGTCTATTCTACTTTGCTTTAGAACTCTATCAACAATTTGTCTTCTTGAATATTCTCTTTTCATACCATTCCTCTCTCTCCACACATCCACCATATTATATTTCTCCATTATGTTATGTAGTTCATTCCTCCCTCTATCTCTTCTAAATCCCATTGAATCATCTACATCAATTCTCTGTATTACAGTGTTAAAATCACCTAACACCATAATGTTGTCATGTTTTTCTATTAACTCATTCATATCCCTGTAAAAATTAAATTTATCTCTTTCATCATTTGGTGCATGTATATTACACACTTTCATTTCTTTTCCATTACACACAAATTTAACAATTATTATTCTTCCCTTTGTGTCTTTATAATCTATATTTACTTCTTCAAATACTCCTTTTCTTATTAAAATAGCTACCCCTCTCTTCCTTTCCATATCACAGTTACTATATATTTCTCCGTTCCATAATTTTCTAATTTCATCACTTATTTTATCTTCCCATTTCGTTTCTTGTAAACATAGCACATCACATTTTTTGGTCAGACACATTAATCTTTCAAACTTTTGACATTTGGATAATCCTCTAGCATTCAGCGATACAATTGATATAGAGCTCATTAAAGAAAAGATTGGAAAAACCAAAACCCACCATTCAATCCGTTTCATTGTCTTTCAAAAATATTTTTTACTTCACCCATTTCAGCTTTCCTCCTCTCCAGTCTTTCCTTTTGCTCTTCTCTTCTTATCTTCTGCCTTTTAAGAACCTGTTGAATGTCTAAGCCATCTTTTCTTGTTTTTACACATCTATTCAGTCTTTCTTTTCCTTTGTTTTCCATTCCACGAATTTCCCCCCCATTGTCTGCTCCTCTTACCTCAGTCAGTGTCTTTATTCCCTTATCCTCAGCTTTTTCTTTTTCTTGTCCTTTTTCGTAGTCCAGTTCATTAGTGTCCACATCGTCCTGTTCCTTAGAAAATCCTTCTTTAATCAAATTTATATCCTCTTTGTTTGCTCCTCCTCCCATCTCCATTCCTTGTTCTTCATCTTCCTTCTTTTCTTTATTCTCATCTATGTTGTTGTTCTCCTCTTCCTCGTCATCTTGTTTCTCGTCCTCTCCTTGCGTCTGCCTTTGTGAGTCATTTAACCTCTCAATTGTTGTAAATCCCATTACCTCTTGTATTTCCATTCCTGGATCTTCATTTTCCTCGTCTTCTATCTCGCATCTGCATCTTAACATTGTCTTTTGGCAGCCTTGGCACCGCGGGACTTTACAGTCTCGCGCATAATGCCCCTGCTCAAGACAATTTCTGCATGTGAATTGTGGGCAGTCCTTTTTTTCATGCTCCGGACTTACACAGATCCTGCATGTCTTCACTTGATTATCGTGAATCACTCTGAAGTACTGCACTCCTTCTTCAGTCCTGAAGCTTGTGTTGTATGGTAAAGACGTCACCTCTTGTGGAAACTTTACCCTCAAAAATCGTGTTCCGTCTGCCACCGTTGTCCCGGGATGATATCTTCTTCTTAGTGGTAGAATGGGAGTTACACCCCAATTGATTAGTTTTTGACTGATTTCCTCATCTTCAATATAGCTGGGCAGACTCAAGAAAGACACCATTCTTTCTGTTGCACACAATTTCCTTATCTCACATTCTTGTCCGTTTATCATTATTCCATTCAACAGCAAATCACAGTCCATCTCACTTTCCATAGTCATTTCAAAATCATAATTATTTTTTCTTCTCAGTCCGATCAATTTTCCCATTCCAACTTTCTCTTCAACTGCTTTAATTATCATTAGTATTGTTATATTTTCTATATCTTTAACAGTCATTGTTAATGTTGCTTCTTTCTTGTATTCCCTCTGATACCTTGTTTGTTTGCTTAATTTCTGTATCATTTGTTGTCGTTGAGATAAAACATTTCTTTTTTCTCCAACTTCTTTCTCAATTCCAATACCTTCAGTTGATTGTAGATCTCCTTTCCGTTCTTGTCCAGTTGTTTTTCTTTCTTGTTTCCTCCTTGAAACCACCGTCGCCCACGTTTCATTATTGTTTTCTCCATGTCTTTCATTTATATTCCTTTCAGTTATGTCTGCAACAAATCCTGGTTCCGCATTTCCCATCTCATGTTGTTTTACCAGTCCGTGTTCTTTGTCCATTAAATCCATATTTTGGTTGTCTCAAACCCCAAACAGAAAGACCTGTTTGGGGTTAAAAAAAACCTTCCTCAAAAAAAAAACTCCTTCTAACTAAAAAACAAACAAAATAAATGTGAAAAAACACCCAGAAAAATGGTGAGCCTATCTCAACTACTGCACACTACAAACTGCCAACTCACTTCCTGTTTGCTCTCTAGCGCCTCAGGTGGGGGTATGGCCGTAAGCGAGGGCTGCTCCAAAAAGTGGGCTATTTAAAGATCAGCCTCCGTAAAAGCCAGCATATTATATAAATAGTGAAGAAAAGGCAAAAGCTTAGAGCACCTGGTATTCCCAGGCGGTCTCCCATCCAAGTACTAAGCAGGCCCGACGCTGCTTAGCTTCCGAGATCAGACGAGATCGGGCGCTCTCAGCGCGGTATGGCCGTAAGCGAGGGCTGCTCCAAAAAGTGGGCTATTTAAAGATCAACCTCCGTAAAAGCCAGCATATTATATAAATAGTGAAGAAAAGGCAAAAGCTTACAGCACCTGGTATTCCCAGGCGGTCTCCCATCCAAGTGTAACAATCGGCCTTATCAGCCGAGTTACAAGACTAAAATGGGATCAGATTTAACTGTGAGAGATGACTAGTGGTTAAAAGAATGAGACATAAAAGAAGATTGGTTTAAATAGATTTGGTTTATTTACAAGGTTCACATAAAAGACTTTAAAACAACACGATAAAACGAGGTAAACGCTGTTAAAAGAATACAGTTCATTTGTCCATACCCTAAAAACAGTCCAAGAATCCCAGTGTGTTGATAAGTCCAATGTGAGTGTCCACCGGTGTATATACAATCCACAGAAAGTGTAATCCAAAGTTTGCAGGTGGTGAATGGAAAGGTGAGCTCTAAAATTAGCAACTCCTCAATCCAACAGTTTGGTGACTGTCCTTTGTTTGTCATGCTGCTCTCTTATACAGTTGTACTTCCTGCTTCCTGTCATGTGTCTAGTCACATGGCAGGCCAACCATCCATTTTTTAAAGACACACACTCACTTAAAATGTTAAGAGTAATAAAATGGCCTAAAAAACATGTAAAACACTTAAAACTCTATAATACATTTAAATGATTGTAATAAATAGAGCGGTAAAACACGTCTTTCTAAAAGCCAGCATATTATATAAATAGTGAAGAAAAGGCAAAAGCTTACAGCACCTGGTATTCCCAGGCGGTCTCCCATCCAAGTACTAAGCAGGCCCGACGCTGCTTAGCTTCCGAGATCAGACGAGATCGGGCGCTCTCAGCGCGGTATGGCCGTAAGCGAGGGCTGCTCCAAAAAGTGGGCTATTTAAAGATCAGCCTCCGTAAAAGCCAGCATATTATATAAATAGTGAAGAAAAGGCAAAAGCTTACAGCACCTGGTATTCCCAGGCGGTCTCCCATCCAAGTGTAACAATCGGCCTTATCAGCCGAGTTACAAGACTAAAATGGGATCAGATTTAACTGTGAGAGATGACTAGTGGTTAAAAGAATGAGACATAAAAGAAGATTGGTTTAAATAGATTTGGTTTATTTACAAGGTTCACATAAAAGACTTTAAAACAACACGATAAAACGAGGTAAACGCTGTTAAAAGCATACAGTTCATTTGTCCATACCCTAAAAACAGTCCAAGAATCCCAGTGTGTTGATAAGTCCAATGTGAGTGTCCACCGGTGTATATACAATCCACAGAAAGTGTAATCCAAAGTTTGCAGGTGGTGAATGGAAAGGTGAGCTCTAAAATTAGCAACTCCTCAATCCAACAGTTTGGTGACTGTCCTTTGTTTGTCATGCTGCTCTCTTATACAGTTGTACTTCCTGCTTCCTGTCATGTGTCTAGTCACATGGCAGGCCAACCATCCATTTTTTAAAGACACACACTCACTTAAAATGTTAAGAGTAATAAAATGGCCTAAAAAACATGTAAAACACTTAAAACTCTATAATACATTTAAATGATTGTAATAAATAGAGCGGTAAAACACGTCTTTCTAAAAGCCAGCATATTATATAAATAGTGAAGAAAAGGCAAAAGCTTACAGCACCTGGTATTCCCAGGCGGTCTCCCATCCAAGTACTAAGCAGGTCCGACGCTGCTTAGCTTCCGAGATCAGACGAGATCGGGCGCTCTCAGCGCGGTATGGCCGTAAGCGAGGGCTGCTCCAAAAAGTGGGCTATTTAAAGATCAGCCTCCGTAAAAGCCAGCATATTATATAAATAGTGAAGAAAAGGCAAAAGCTTACAGCACCTGGTATTCCCAGGCGGTCTCCCATCCAAGTACTAAGCAGGCCCGACGCTGCTTAGCTTCCGAGATCAGACGAGATCGGGCGCTCTCAGCGCGGTATGGCCGTAAGCGAGGGCTGCTCCAAAAAGTGGGCTATTTAAAGATCAGCCTCCGTAAAAGCCAGCATATTATATAAATAGTGAAGAAAAGGCAAAAGCTTACAGCACCTGGTATTCCCAGGCGGTCTCCCATCCAAGTGTAACAATCGGCCTTATCAGCCGAGTTACAAGACTAAAATGGGGTCAGATTTAACTGTGAGAGATGACTAGTGGTTAAAAGAATGAGACATAAAAGAAGATTGGTTTAAATAGATTTGGTTTATTTACAAGGTTCACATAAAAGACTTTAAAACAACACGATAAAACGAGGTAAACGCTGTTAAAAGAATACAGTTCATTTGTCCATACCCTAAAAACAGTCCAAGAATCCCAGTGTGTTGATAAGTCCAATGTGAGTGTCCACCGGTGTATATACAATCCACAGAAAGTGTAATCCAAAGTTTGCAGGTGGTGAATGGAAAGGTGAGCTCTAAAATGAGCAACTCCTCAATCCAACAGTTTGGTGACTGTCCTTTGTTTGTCATGCTGCTCTCTTATACAGTTGTACTTCCTGCTTCCTGTCATGTGTCTAGTCACATGGCAGGCCAACCATCCATTTTTTAAAGACACACACTCACTTAAAATGTTAAGAGTAATAAAATGGCCTAAAAAACATGTAAAACACTTAAAACTCTATAATACATTTAAATGATTGTAATAAATAGAGCGGTAAAACACGTCTTTCTAAAAGCCAGCATATTATATAAATAGTGAAGAAAAGGCAAAAGCTTACAGCACCTGGTATTCCCAGGCGGTCTCCCATCCAAGTACTAAGCAGGCCCGACGCTGCTTAGCTTCCGAGATCAGACGAGATCGGGCGCTCTCAGCGCGGTATGGCCGTAAGCGAGGGCTGCTCCAAAAAGTGGGCTATTTAAAGATCAGCCTCCGTAAAAGCCAGCATATTATATAAATAGTGAAGAAAAGGCAAAAGCTTACAGCACCTGGTATTCCCAGGCGGTCTCCCATCCAAGTACTAAGCAGGCCCGACGCTGCTTAGCTTCCGAGATCAGACGAGATCGGGCGCTCTCAGCGCGGTATGGCCGTAAGCGAGGGCTGCTCCAAAAAGTGGGCTATTTAAAGATCAGCCTCCGTAAAAGCCAGCATATTATATAAATAGTGAAGAAAAGGCAAAAGCTTACAGCACCTGGTATTCCCAGGCGGTCTCCCATCCAAGTGTAACAATCGGCCTTATCAGCCGAGTTACAAGACTAAAATGGGATCAGATTTAACTGTGAGAGATGACTAGTGGTTAAAAGAATGAGACATAAAAGAAGATTGGTTTAAATAGATTTGGTTTATTTACAAGGTTCACATAAAAGACTTTAAAACAACACGATAAAACGAGGTAAACGCTGTTAAAAGAATACAGTTCATTTGTCCATACCCTAAAAACAGTCCAAGAATCCCAGTGTGTTGATAAGTCCAATGTGAGTGTCCACCGGTGTATATACAATCCACAGAAAGTGTAATCCAAAGTTTGCAGGTGGTGAATGGAAAGGTGAGCTCTAAAATTAGCAACTCCTCAATCCAACAGTTTGGTGACTGTCCTTTGTTTGTCATGCTGCTCTCTTATACAGTTGTACTTCCTGCTTCCTGTCATGTGTCTAGTCACATGGCAGGCCAACCATCCATTTTTTAAAGACACACACTCACTTAAAATGTTAAGAGTAATAAAATGGCCTAAAAAACATGTAAAACACTTAAAACTCTATAATACATTTAAATGATTGTAATAAATAGAGCGGTAAAACACGTCTTTCTAAAAGCCAGCATATTATATAAATAGTGAAGAAAAGGCAAAAGCTTACAGCACCTGGTATTCCCAGACGGTCTCCCATCCAAGTACTAAGCAGGCCCTACGCTGCTTAGCTTCCGAGATCAGACGAGATCGGGCGCTCTCAGCGCGGTATGGCCGTAAGCGAGGGCTGCTCCAAAAAGTGGGCTATTTAAAGATCAGCCTCCGTAAAAGCCAGCATATTATATAAATAGTGAAGAAAAGGCAAAAGCTTACAGCACCTGGTATTGCCAGGCGGTCTCCCATCCAAGTGTAACAATCGGCCTTATCAGCCGAGTTACAAGACTAAAATGGGGTCAGATTTAACTGTGAGAGATGACTAGTGGTTAAAAGAATGAGACATAAAAGAAGATTGGTTTAAATAGATTTGGTTTATTTACAAGGTTCACATAAAAGACTTTAAAACAACACGATAAAACGAGGTAAACCCTGTTAAAAGAATACAGTTCATTTGTCCATACCCTAAAAACAGTCCAAGAATCCCAGTGTGTTGATAAGTCCAATGTGAGTGTCCACCGGTGTATATACAATCCACAGAAAGTGTAATCCAAAGTTTGCAGGTGGTGAATGGAAAGGTGAGCTCTAAAATTAGCAACTCCTCAATCCAACAGTTTGGTGACTGTCCTTTGTTTGTCATGCTGCTCTCTTATACAGTTGTACTTCCTGCTTCCTGTCATGTGTCTAGTCACATGGCAGGCCAACCATCCATTTTTTAAAGACACACACTCACTTAAAATGTTAAGAGTAATAAAATGGCCTAAAAAACATGTAAAACACTTAAAACTCTATAATACATTTAAATGATTGTAATAAATAGAGCGGTAAAACACGTCTTTCTAAAAGCCAGCATATTATATAAATAGTGAAGAAAAGGCAAAAGCTTACAGCACCTGGTATTCCCAGGCGGTCTCCCATCCAAGTACTAAGCAGGCCCGACGCTGCTTAGCTTCCGAGATCAGACGAGATCGGGCGCTCTCAGCGCGGTATGGCCGTAAGCGAGGGCTGCTCCAAAAAGTGGGCCATTTAAAGATCAGCCTCCGTAAAAGCCAGCATATTATATAAATAGTGAAGAAAAGGCAAAAGCTTACAGCACCTGGTATTGCCAGGCGGTCTCCCATCCAAGTGTAACAATCGGCCTTATCAGCCGAGTTACAAGACTAAAATGGGGTCAGATTTAACTGTGAGAGATGACTAGTGGTTAAAAGAATGAGACATAAAAGAAGATTGGTTTAAATAGATTTGGTTTA
The DNA here is from genome assembly GCF_049309525.1 of Garra rufa. Classification (NCBI taxonomy): domain Eukaryota; kingdom Metazoa; phylum Chordata; class Actinopteri; order Cypriniformes; family Cyprinidae; genus Garra; species Garra rufa. The sequence continues at coordinate 10,042 of NW_027394402.1, read as the reverse complement.
TTTACAAGGTTCACATAAAAGACTTTAAAACAACACGATAAA
>NW_027394402.1:0-7500 GCF_049309525.1 Garra rufa | reverse complement strand
CGCTCTCAGCGCGGTATGGCCGTAAGCAAGGGCTGCTCCAAAAAGTGGGCTATTTAAAGATCAGCCTCCGTAAAAGCCAGCATATTATATAAATAGTGAAGAAAAGGCAAAAGCTTACAGCACCTGGTATTCCCAGGCGGTCTCCCATCCAAGTGTAACAATCGGCCTTATCAGCCGAGTTACAAGACTAAAATGGGATCAGATTTAACTGTGAGAGATGACTAGTGGTTAAAAGAATGAGACATAAAAGAAGATTGGTTTAAATAGATTTGGTTTATTTACAAGGTTCACATAAAAGACTTTAAAACAACACGATAAAACGAGGTAAACGCTGTTAAAAGAATACAGTTCATTTGTCCATACCCTAAAAACAGTCCAAGAATCCCAGTGTGTTGATAAGTCCAATGTGAGTGTCCACCGGTGTATATACAATCCACAGAAAGTGTAATCCAAAGTTTGCAGGTGGTGAATGGAAAGGTGAGCTCTAAAATTAGCAACTCCTCAATCCAACAGTTTGGTGACTGTCCTTTGTTTGTCATGCTGCTCTCTTATACAGTTGTACTTCCTGCTTCCTGTCATGTGTCTAGTCACATGGCAGGCCAACCATCCATTTTTTAAAGACACACACTCACTTAAAATGTTAAGAGTAATAAAATGGCCTAAAAAACATGTAAAACACTTAAAACTCTATAATACATTTAAATGATTGTAATAAATAGAGCGGTAAAACACGTCTTTCTAAAAGCCAGCATATTATATAAATAGTGAAGAAAAGGCAAAAGCTTACAGCACCTGGTATTCCCAGGCGGTCTCCCATCCAAGTACTAAGCAGGCCCGACGCTGCTTAGCTTCCGAGATCAGACGAGATCGGGCGCTCTTTTTTTTTTTTTTTTTTTTATTATCAAAAAGTACAAAATAATATTTACATAACTCATTTTTCATTCATTACATCTTTCAATCTTATTACATTTGAAGACAATTTAGCATATACAGCATGAGCTTTGAATTTAACCCTCCTTTATATCACTCAAACGAAACCAAAAACCCAAAACAAAAATACCTAACTTAAATATAACCATTTCTTTTCAAAATGTTAAACTAAACCTTTCTTTTGTACATATAAATCCACTTTCTTCTACAAACGCTTTTTCAAATTCTTCTTTGCTTAGGTATTTCCACATTATATACACATTCTTTCTAACAATACTCTTGAACATTTCAGTCACATCTACTTTCTTTCTCTCATAGTATGCCATATTCCTCCTCACCCATATTGCATACCTTGCATTACTTAGAATCAAATTCCAAAAGTTCACCTTCCTATCCTTATAATTTGTACATTCACCAAACAAAAACAGTTTTTTCCACTCATCTTCTGCAACCCCTTTTCCCATTCCATCTTTTATCAGTTTTTTCATTTTTCCATGAAACTCCTCAAGTTCCTTGCACTCAAAGAAAATGTGCATCAAAGTTTCTGGCTCTGTCTCACATATATCACATTCTCTACTCACATTTTTATTCATTTGATGAATTACCACCTTTGTATAGATTCTATTGTGTCGTAGCTTGAAGTCCAAGTTCTCACAGTCTAGTCCGTTGTATTTTATATTTAAGTTTCTCCATATTGTTTTTACTTTCAAATCAGGAAACAATCTTGGCCATACCGCTTCTGATGCAGGCACTTTGATCTCCTTTCTGACCATCATTTTGTATACAGTTTTCACATTTATCTCCCACAAAAACTTTTTTCTCCCATTTTCCACAATGTACATTTCAGGCATTCCCCAATCTCCCACTTTAACAGTTTCCCTTTCAATCCTTTCTACCCACCTTTCAGGCAGGCTTTTTTTAATGTTTTCACATTCACCATCCACTTTTGCTTTCTCAATTTCATCATCCCACCCCACCACACAATCATATATTGCTCTATTCGGTAAAAAACCTTTTACATATTCGTAAGCCATATCCTTTACTTTCCTTACCCCCGCTCTCATGAACAGTCTGTTGTAAAGCATTTTCCCTCCCCTCCTTATTCTTGGGTTCAGGAAAATTGGCTGATTGTGTATTTGGTTTATGTTTTCACATTCATAGTTTACATTTATCACAAATTCAGCCCATGCAGTAAACACTTCTTGGTAAAACAAAGGCAACTTTTCAATCATTGGCTTTTTTAAAACCATAAACACTCCTTCTTCACCACACCCTCCTCCTTCATTTAAATATTTTCTCTTATACCCCTTCCATCCATATTCTACTTTGCCACATAAATACTTTTTTATTGTCTTAACTCTTATTGCTTTCCTTTTCACATCTAAATCCATCAATTTCAAACCCCCCTCACTGTAATCTGCTATTAATGTTTTTGCTGATATTTTTACTCCTTTCCCACCCCACACAAAAATATTCACAGCCTCTTTTATTCCATTTAACACCCAGTCTGGTAAATCAATTGCTCCCATCACATAATTACATTTAGTTAACAATAAAGAATTAACCACTACCACTTTTCCTCTTAGTCTTAATTCCCTTAGTCTCCAAAACTGTAACACTTGCTTGATTTTGTTTAGCACTCCTGACCATGTTGCATCTCTTGCCTCTTTTGCATTCTCTCCTACGTTTACCCCTAAAATTTTTATAAAATCTTTCGTTATTTTAAATGGAACATCTGACCCTTCCACCCTTATTCCTCCTATACTCATTATTTCAGATTTTTCCACATTTATTTTAGCACCTGACGCTTTCCCATATTTTTCCATCTGTTTTCTAATTTTATTTATACTCTCTATATCCCTAACTGTAAAAGTTGTATCATCTGCATATTGATGTATTACACTCAATCCTCCATTTGGTATTTGAATACCTTTTATTTCCTTGTCATTTTTGATGAGTGTCGCCAGTGGCTCAGCTGTTATTGAATACAATATTGCAGACAACGGACAGCCTTGCCTTACTGACCTCTCTAACTGAAAGGGGTCAGTTAACACCCCATTAACCTTAACACAACTTTTAGCATTTACATATATTAATTTTATCCACTTTTGCATTCTCTCTCCAAACCCAAATCTCCCCATTGTCTGTTCTATAAAGCTATGTTCCACCCTATCAAAAGCCTTATTTAAGTCTATAGATAAAACCAATCCCCCTTTCCCATCTTTCCCCATCCCTTCTACTACGTCCCTTATTGTGCAAATTGTATCTGTAATGTCTCTTCCCTTTATGCTATAAGCTTGGCTTGGTGATACTATTGACCCTACCACCTCTTTTATCCTATTTGCCAGCACTTTTGTCAGTATTTTATAATCCGTGTTTAACAGACTCAACGGTCTATAATTTTCTAGCTTAAGTGGACTTCCTTTATTTTTATATAGTATTGTGATTACTCCTAGCCCCATAGACTCTGGCATTTCACCTCTCTCTTCCATACTTCTATAAACCTTCCACAATATTGGTGCTACAGTCTCTTCAAAAGTCTTGTAAAACTCATGCGTTAAGCCGTCTGAGCCCGGGCTTTTATTCTTCTTTGTCTGTTTTATTGCTTCTTTTATTTCTTCGATACCTATGTCACTTTCACATGTATTTTTCTCACTTTCACTTAACCTCACACTCACAGAGTTCAAAACTTCCTCCACACACTCCTGTTTAACCCCTTCTTTCTTAAATAGCTTCTTATAAAATATTTCTACTTCTCTTATTATCTCCACATAATCAGTAATCTTATCTCCTTTTTCATTTTCCAACTCTGTTATATACTTTTTCATCTGCTTTTTCTTTTCTAAGTTTAGAAAGAACTTTGTGCTTCTTTCTCCCTCTAACGCATACTGCGCTCTACTCCTTATTATTGCACCCTTGCTTTTTTCTTTTTCATACTCCTCTATTTCTGCATTTATCTGCATAAAGCGTTCTTTATCTTGCTCGGGATTACTTTCTATTTTTTCTGCTTCCCTCTTCAATTCATTTTGCATTACCTCAACTTTGCTCCTTCTCTTAAAATTCCTTTGTTTGGCATATCTAATACTTCTTTTTTTAATTATCCCTTTCATTTTTTCCCACCACTCACATACATTTTCATCAAATAAGATATTTTCCATTTCATAATCTATACATTTTCTGATATTTTCTTTATATGCCTCTTCTTTTAGCAAGTCTGCATTCAAACACCACATTCCTCCCCCCCTCTCCTCCTCGTTCACACCCATCTTTACCATCATCATAGCATGGTCACTTACTCCCACAAACTTATATCTCACATTTTTTATATATTTTAACATTTCCCTTTTGGTTAAACATAAATCTATACGGCTTTGTTTCAAGACTCCCATCACCAATTGTCTTCTAGAGAAGTCTTTTTTGTAGGGATTCTCATCCCTCCATACATCAACTATGTCCTCATTTTGCATCCATTCAGTTAAATATTTTCTGGATACATCTGACTTAAAGTTTGCGCTGCTTGACGCGTCCAGTCTTGTGCACCATACATTAAAGTCACCGACTATTATAAAGTTGCCTTTACACAGCGGCTTAATTTCTTTAAAGACTTCTTTTCTTTCATTTTCTGTGTTAGGTGCATAAATGTTTATCAGCCTGAACAGTTCATTGTGAAATACAAATTCAATCACTAACAATCTCCCATTTCCATCCTTGTATATTTGCTTCACATTGTTTAATCGATCTCCTTTTATCAGGGTTGCCACGCCACAGGATTTTGCAGTCCCATGATTAGAAATAATTTCACCTTCCCACCTCTTTCTTATGTTGTCCATTATTTCATCAGACCAGTGTGTCTCTTGCAAACAGAGTATATCCGCTTTTAACAAACCCTTCACCTTCTCAAACTTATTTTCATCTCTTAACCCATTGCTATTCAAACAGGCAATGTTCATAATGCCCCACATAGCAAGTATCATAATTTTGAAAAAAATCATACTCATTTTGCTCAATCCATGCACTTACTTTCTGCAGTGTGCTCCTCCATTTCTTTCTTCTTTCTTTTCTTCTGCACCCTTTTTCCTTCGCTTGTGTCCATGTCCTCGTCCTCGATTGTCTCTAGACTCTCTGGCACTCCTCCACATCCCTCCACTTGCAGCTTTTCGCCTTGCCCTTTTGCACTGTCACCCTCCTGACTCTCTCCATCACCTTTCGCTGTTTCCCCTTCTCCATTTTCACACTCCAAGCCCTTCATAGCCATCTCCTTTCCGGGTTCCGCTCTCCTTTCTTTCTTTTTTCTTTCTCTCTCTCTCTGCCTCTGCCCTGGAGCCTCCTCCTCTTGACTGCTCACATTCTCAATCGCTCTCCACTCCACTGTTCTTTCTTCTCCACTCCATGCATCCCTTCTTTCTTCTCCAGTCGCTTCACCTTCCTTTCCTTCGATCTCCACCTCTTCATCCACCTCATACAGATCCGAATCCTCCTCATTGCTGTTTTCCTCATCCATCTCCGGCAGTGTTTCACACACACATAATCCAGGTCGCATATTGCACATAATGCAGTTCACCTCCTTGCACTCTCTGGCGTAATGTCCCTGCTTGTCACATTTAAAACATCTGAAGCTTGGGCAGTCTCTTACAATGTGACCTGGCTGAATGCACAGGCGACAGACTTTCACTTGCCTGTCATGTATCACTCTGAAGTGCTCAGTCCCTCCTAGTGTCTCAAACTTTGTTGAATATGGCAGTGATTTTACCACATCATTGAATTTTACCTTTAAAAATCTTGTCCCATCAGCGATATCTGTCCCCGGCCACATTCTCCTTTTCACTCTTGAGACCGCTTTAACTCCCCATTCCGACAGCTTTCTCAGTATCTCCTCATCCTGAATATACATTGGTAGACCAAGAAATGAGACCACCATCTCCATACAGTCCACCTCTTTCGCCATAATCCGACTGTTCTTTATCTTTAGCCCATCCAACAACTTCTTCTTTCCTTTTTCCTCTTCCATTGTCAGCTCGTATTCTTTTGGTGTTTTGTATCTACAGCCGATCACCACTCCACACTCTTCTCTCACTTTCTTCAGTATCTCCATCATCGTTATTCTATCTTCTCCTTCTATTTCCACCAGCACTGTGAGCCTCTTTTCATAATTCCTTCTTCTTTGGTCCCGTTCTCCATCCATTTCCCTTGTGTTCCTTTTCTCCAGGCCTCTTCCCACCTCCATTTTGTCATCCAACATTGTAGCCATCTCAGCACAGAAAGTATCTATCCCCAAACAGCAATAGCCGTTTGGGGATTAAATAACTTGACTACCCACCAATTCCTCTTTTTCAAAAAGGTTGTTTTAAAAACACAGGCTTCAGTTTCCAGTTCTCAAAACTCAAAACACTCTCTGTTTGCTTTCTCCAACAAGCTGTACCACTTCCTGCTTCCACTAGAGGGCGCTCAGCGTGGTATGGCCGTAAGCGAGGGCTGCTCCAAAAAGTGGGCTATTTAAAGATCAGCCTCCGTAAAAGCCAGCATATTATATAAATAGTGAAGAAAAGGCAAAAGCTTACAGCACCTGGTATTCCCAGGCGGTCTCCCATCCAAGTACTAAGCAGGCCCGACGCTGCTTAGCTTCCGAGATCAGACGAGATCGGGCGCTCTCAGCGCGGTATGGCCGTAAGCGAGGGCTGCTCCAAAAAGTGGGCTATTTAAAGATCAGCCTCCGTAAAAGCCAGCATATTATATAAATAGTGAAGAAAAGGCAAAAGCTTACAGCACCTGGTATTCCCAGGCGGTCTCCCATCCAAGTACTAAGCAGGCCCGACGCTGCTTAGCTTCCGAGATCAGACGAGATCGGGCGCTCTCAGCGCGGTATGGCCGTAAGCGAGGGCTGCTCCAAAAAGTGGGCTATTTAAAGATCAGCCTCCGTAAAAGCCAGCATATTATATAAATAGTGAAGAAAAGGCAAAAGCTTACAGCACCTGGTATTCCCAGGCGGTCTCCCATCCAAGTACTAAGCAGGCCCGACGCTGCTTAGCTTCCGAGATCAGACGAGATCGGGCGCTCTCAGCGCGGTATGGCCGTAAGCGAGGGCTGCTCCAAAAAGTGGGCTATTTAAAGATCAGCCTCCGTAAAAGCCAGCATATTATATAAATAGTGAAGAAAAGGCAAAAGCTTACAGCACCTGGTATTCCCAGGCGGTCTCCCATCCAAGTGTAACAATCGGCCTTATCAGCCGAGTTACAAGACTAAAATGGGATCAGATTTAACTGTGAGAGATGACTAGTGGTTAAAAGAATGAGACATAAAAGAAGATTGGTTTAAATAGATTTGGTTTATTTACAAGGTTCACATAAAAGACTTTAAAACAACACGATAAAACGAGGTAAACGCTGTTAAAAGAATACAGTTCATTTGTCCATACCCTAAAAACAGTCCAAGAATCCCAGTGTGTTGATAAGTCCAATGTGAGTGTCCACCGGTGTATATACAATCCACAGAAAGTGTAATCCAAAGTTTGCAGGTGGTGAATGGAAAGGTGAGCTCTAAAATTAGCAACTCCTCAATCCAACAGTTTGGTGA
>NW_027394401.1:0-41729 GCF_049309525.1 Garra rufa | reverse complement strand
TGCAATTACATTGCTACAAAAAAGAACCAGAGAAGAGAAAAAATAAATATTCTGTTCTGAATTATTAAACAACATTAAGTGCATTAAACATCAGCCTACGTTATATTATGGTTTCCCAAACTGGTGTTCATAAGTTAATAACAACCTTAAAAAACAAAATATATCAATCAAAATAAAACAGTTAAGATGTTCTGAACTTATATGTGACCCTGGACCACAAAACCAGTCATAAGGTTAAATTTGACAAAACTGAGATGTATACATCACATGAAAGCTCAATAAATAAGCTTTCTATTGATGTATGGTTTGTTAGGATGTGACAATATTTGGCCGAGATACATCTATTTGAAAATCTGGAATCTGAGGGTGCAAAAAAATCAAAATACTGAGAAAATCACCTTTAAAGTTGTCCAAATTAAGTTCTTAACAATGCATATTACTAATCAAAAATTACATTTTGATATATTTACAGTAGGAATTTTACAAAAAATCTTCATGGAACATGATCTTTACTTAATTTCCTAATGATTTTTGGCATAAAATAAAAAATGATAATTTTGACCCATACAATGTATTTTTGGCTATTGCTACAAATATACCCCAGCGACTTAAGACTGGTTTTGTGGTCCAGGGTCACATATAATCAATAGGCTTTTTTATAAGGAAAAAAAAGGTAAAAGTAAAAAAAAACTAGGTATAATCACTATACTACTTCAGAAGGAAACACCCAGAATTTAGAGCTGGGGGTGAAAACTTTTTGAATTTGAAGATTAGGGTAAATTTAACTTGTTTGGTCTTCTGGGAAACATGTAAGTATCTTCTGTAGCTTCTGAAGGGCAGTACTAAATGAAAAAAAATCTGATATTTAGGCAAACTAAGAAAAATAAATGTACACATCTTCATTCTGTTCATATGTTTTCACCCCCGGCTTTTGAAGCATCAGTGAGCATTTGAACCTTCTGTAATAGTTGCATATGAGTCCCTCAGTTGTCCTCAGTGTGTAAAGATGGATCTCAAAACCATACAGTCAGTGTTGGAAAGGGTTCAAATACACAAAAATGATGAAAAACCAAAGAATTTGTGGTACCTGATGGATTTTTTCTGAAGAACAGCAGGCAGTTTAACTGTTCAATACAAACAAGGGACTCATGAACAACTATCACTAAACAAAAACAAAAAAACCCACTATGGATATTAAGAATCATCATGGGGATGTAAACTTTTGAACAGGGTCATTTTTATAAATTCAACTATTATTTTTTCTTTTGGACTATATGTAAACATCTTTTATGTGAAATATCTTATTCAGGTCAGTACTTAATAAAAAATAACATGCATTTTGTATGATCCCTCTTATTTTGGTAAAATAATTAACATTTTGCAGATTCTGCAAGGTGTATGTAAACTTTTGACTTCAACTGTAGTTACTGCCTTTGTATGAAAAACATCATGCAATTAATACAAAAGTAAACTGTTTGAAATCTAATTAAGTCCTTTTTTGTAATCTGATCATGTAATCCAGACTACATACTACATTACTACTTAGTGCTCTACTACACTATATATATATATATATATATATATATATATATATATATATATATATATATATATATATATACAACTGAACCACATTCTTTAAGATTGTCTGCACATTCCTGCAGTGGCTTTAACAAAGAATAACATCTTGCTTTCTGGTATTCATGGCTGGTGAATGTCAGATAATGTTAAGTTCCTGCCTGGCTTTCTATAGCTTTCTGTATCACCTTTAATATCCAGGGCTCTCTATATATTTACAACAGCAGTGTGTAAAACCACACCGAATTTACTCCTTGGTGCCACACTAAATATTGAAGCTGATAATCTCTGATTGTGTGCTATTTAAGAAAAACACATTATAATGTTAAGATGTAACACTGGCATCATATCTTTAGTATACAGTATGTTGATATATTGCAGCCAAATTGCAAATATTAAACGTGGGCTTACTGGCACAAAGTCAAGAAGCATTTAAGAGAGATCACAGTATTTGTTATAATTTATGCTCTTCAGCTCAAGAGACCAACAATGCCAAGGATAAAGAGAGATTAGATATACTCTAAGAAGTCATTAACATATTAAATCCTAAATATTCTCTTCAATACCTACGTGCTTAAATTTGTGATCATGTTGTGTCGAAAATTCGAGGGAATCTATCTATCTATACACACTAACACAACTTATACCATTTTTCTCAAATAACTCAGCAAAACATCAATGATTTGACCACATCCATTAAATATTTTAGAGAGCATAGCACTATAGTTAAAGAGTTGGTGTTCAAGTTAATAATACAACAGAAGAAATAAAACAGAAGAGAAAATCTCACAGTAACATCCTTCCGATTAATCAGCACTGACAGTAAGAGGTGTGGCCTGAGGAGAAAAGGAGCAGGTTCCCACCCACGTCTCCATGTAACTATGACGCTTGTGAGGGACACGTTTAAAGTACAGGCACTAAGCATTCACAGACCACCAACTGACATTCTCTGGTCATCTGGGACACTCATGACAGCCCTATTCACAGTACACAATAGCCTCCCATTACAATTTCTTACCCAATTCTGAGATACAATAATGTTGTCACATTGAAATTACTTGGCATAAGTGCCTTCACTTCTGAAAATGTAACAACAATATAAGAAACATTCTAGGGTGTATTTTAGTCAAAGCGGGGATAAGGGGAAAAAAATAAGATAACAATCAAGGCTTTCTGGGAAAAAACAGCAAGGTGCAAAACTGATGTCTGAATAGCCTGCTAAACATAACCAATGGTAGAAATTGACTGTCACTTAAAGCCAAGCAAACAATTTTGGAGTGAACAAAGGGTGATGGTCCATCATTTTTTCCCCTAAAAGCTCTACCTCACCAACATCATAACCGAGGCTGAGTTTTAAGTAGATAGCCGCAAGCGAGCTTGAGACAACCAACACAAATAGATAACATAAAAACCTTTACTTAAAAATTTATATAGCTTAGTTTTATACATTGACCAGGGAATACATAAAACAAAGAGTTATGTAATAAACTGTAGTGATACCTGACTCCCGAACAAATCTTTTGAGTCGGATCTTTCGAATCGGACTGAATCACTCTGAGCAGTTCACGAGTCACCGACTCTTTAAACAGAGAACCGACTCTGTAATGGCCGATTTGTAACAAGCTGACACCCGATGAGTCAGCTGACAGTTTTTCATAAATAATAGAGAGATGTAGTCCAAGTGAACTTAATGAATGTAATGTAATGAACACAAATATTATTTAGGGTTTAGGTTCCAATCACTTAATTATTTTGGTTACAGCATAATGCACAGCAACACGTGACACTACAATCCACATCTACGTGAAAAACAAAATCAGAAAACTGTAATAAAGTAACGCATGCATAGTCTCGGACTACGTGGTGACGCATTTACGTAAAATAATTGCTAAATAGGTTCATTGACACGAACTGTTCGAAAGAACCGACTCGGAGAAATTAATCGAACTTCCCATTATAGTGGTTCTGTGCTAAAATATATTTAGAAATGAAAAGAGGGACAAGCTATTTGCAATGAGTCAGCTTGTAATCTAACGCATTTGAAAATGTCATATAATGTTTCGATTGATTTTAAACGTTAGATTCCGCGGAAGACAATATATAAACGGCGTTTGGATCAATTCTTAAGAAAAAAAAGTACATAGGCTCCACAGAGCTGACATTGAGAAAAAAAAATATTTTATTTAAATTAGGGTATAACATCCAGTAGCAAACGGCTAGAATTGACTTGCGAAACTTAAAAAATAAAATTAAAACTTGGCATCAGACACTTGCATCAGTTACCGTCAGACACACCCATGAAAAAAGCGTTCAATAAACGCGGATGGATTGGAATTTTGTTATAATATGTTTATTATAAACTACTCATAACTTGACGTGACTCAAATCCCCCATTATTCCCGAACACAATCGTGTGCAACTTTTCTATCCTTATTAATTTTTTTCGAGGACGCAAACATTCGTGGGGCTCTTTCGGACGGTGGGAATCATGAATGACTTCATTGTAATTGTGCAAAGTGTTCCGCTTGGCGGGGTTTACAAAAGTCTACCCCCTTCCCCAGCTCCTTATGCAACCCCTCACATAGAGAATATCGACCCTAGACTTTAAAAACCTATAACTAAGGCAGTCCATCTCTCAAACTCGAAAATATCTCGGACAAAATCATCATGGTCCCAAAGTGTTCTGGTCTACATGGGAATCATCGGGGTTTGTGACCCAAATAAAAGTGACGGAGCGGCACTGGGGGGATCTGCCGAGCGTTGTTTACAAAACGGAGAGCAGTGCGACTGAGGCAGGTGCCAGCCAAGTTTAGTTTGAACACTTCTACAGTGACTTGAGTCTCCTACCTGAGCAGCGCGGTGTCTCCCTGTCTGCTGACCACGCTCTCGCTGGACGCATAGTCCACAGTTTGTCCAGCGGGCAAACACGATGGTAAAAAGCAGCAAAGACTAAGAATTATAGCGGTGAGCCACTGACCGGAGACGCACGCATCCTGCACTGCAATCATTATGTCCATCACCGCCGAATGGAGCACAATCCGCGCCGTTATCAAAAATAAAAATATAAGTATCTGGATGAAAATAGAATAATCCTCCGCGAAAACCCCGAGAAATGGCGTTCCGTGTAGTTTCCCAGATTTGTTTTGATCGGAACCTGACCGCGGGAGGAAGTCGACTCTCCAGTGGCTTGCACACCATCTAGTGAGGAAATGGGAAACGGGAGCAGAGCTAGCAGCAGACAACCCCCCGGCTCTGATCCTGTTGCCATGCGGCCGTTTCCCAGGCAACCTGTTCCCTGTAGCTCGTGATGGAGCAGTTAAGCGGGTGGTTATTCTTGATACGGCAATACTATTTAAATGAGTGAGTTTTGACCACCCGGGCTTTAGCGCCCTGCAACCTCGAGACGTCCTCCTGCAAACACGCACTTTGTTTTTGTATTAGCCTATTGCGTGTGACGTCTCCAAAAACGAGTCGATGAAAAGGGCAAGATGGAAAATGACACAGGTCAGCTCTTGTTTGTGTCATCGGTGGCCCAAGCAGCCCTGCAATAGGCTGCTGTTTGTCAAGAGAAGTTACTGCATGTTGAATGTGTCATCCATTATCACATTCAGTATCTTGAAAAATTTCATAGTTCCATTCTAAAGTAAACAAAAATGTCTTTAAAATGAAACATTTAACACATTTACTTGATATTACATAACCCCATTTAAATGCTTAAAGGGATAGTTCACCTAAAAATGAAAATTTTCTCATTAATTATTCATCCTCCAAAGCCTTAAGACCATTCAGTTCATCTTTCTAACACAAATTAAGATTTTTTTTTTATGAAATCCAAGAGCTTTCTGACCAACGCAACTGCATGTTTAAAGGTGCCATAGAATGCATTGATACAATATTTTAAATTGTTCTCTGATATCTACATAGAAGGTATATGGCTTAGGTAAGGGCAAAAAATCTCCAGAAACGTTTTTACAAGTCCATTTACAACCCTTAGGATTTGTTCCTAGAATGAAATTGTCTGTTATTGCCTTATTTGGAAGGTTCATGGATAATAATGATGAGCTCTGCTCTGATTGGCTGTCTGATGGTGCGTTCACACCAGACGCGACTTGCGCGAATAAATTGTGCTATTCGCGCGTAGTTGGACGCTTGAACATTTTGAGTTTATTCGCTTCATTCGCGTGTGAAATTCTTGTCATTCGCGCATGACATTTACTTCACAACAGACGCGAATTCGCGTCATGGGAGGGGCGTCTACCACTCGTCAGCGGGAAAGTAGTCGTAAAATAGGTGAATGAGCTCAATTTGCCAGCTTTAGCTTGCTTGTAGTCTCAATATGTATATATATGTAGGTCAGATTGAGTAAAGAGCGTTTTTTTTTAACTTACCAGATTGTCCGACCTCTTCACTCACTTTCTTCCAAGCAAGATCCTTTTTATTCCTGTTTCTATAAAAGTACAAAGATGTATCATACAGCTCCGAGTAACCACAGACAGCAACGGTGATTTTGTCCTCCATTGTTGTTTCCGATTTCTGCCTCCGTCACTACTAGAGCAAGCTCCTGATTGGTTAACGCGGCGCAAATTTTCGCCAAAGTTCAGATTTTTGAACTTGCGCGTTTCGCGCGAATGGCGCGGCAAACGCTTGAAACGCTCAATTCGCGCCACTTCATTTGCGCTATTCGCGCGTTTCGCGCCGCAGGATGGCTATTCAAGTCTTTGCATTGACTTAACATGTAAATCACTCGCGCTTGCCGCTTCATTCGCGTCCGGTGTGAACGTACCATCACACAGTGGCTCATTTAGCAGCACAGCAGGAAGGAAACACATGGAGGAAAATATATATTTAATTACGGAGCTCAAGCCACTGTTAATATGCAGAGCAAGGCTTTTGCTAGCAAGAAGCTAACCGTGTCCCTTTAGTGGCTCGCCTTATTTTATTAGATTGCCTTATTTGTTTTCCTTGCCTTTCTGAGTACAGACACCAACCCATCCCTGCACTTAACATGATCTCCTGCACAACTTAGAACATAACATTTATTCCCGTGATCTGCCATTTTCGCTATTGTACTCGCTTTGCTTTTTTTTTACAATAGCCTACCTGCAGAACGTCTGATGATTGGGCTATGCAAATGTCGGGGGCGTAACTATTAATGATACTATGCGACTATTGCGTAAAAGTCTGTGTTATGTTGTGTTATGTTATCTTTTTCAGTGGTCTTTTGCAAACATGGAGGAAGGAGGAAATGATGGTGTTTAAGACGGCATGTCATGTCCATGTACAGAACTGTTATTATTCAACTATTCCAAAGTAAATACAGTTTTCCATTCTATGGCACCTTTAAGGCCCAGAAAGGTAGTAAGGACATTGTTAAAATAGTCCACGTGACATCAGTGATTCAACCATTATGTTATGAAGCTACAGGGACACTATTTTAGTGCAAACAAAACAAAAATAATGGTCTTGGTCTTTATTAAATAATTTGTCAGTTTGTCAGTCTTTGCCACGTGTTCAGGACAGTATCACAACGTAGAACCTGGATGCATTGTGCCTTGTTTACAAGCAGAAAAATATGCATGCTGTACATAAAACTGACTTCTTAAACATTTCTGAAGATTTCGACAGAGAGGATGACGTGTGATTTTTGCCTAGCCTTTCTTTTTTGAACCAGAATATACAGACAATGAACTAAGAGAGACAGACGTTCTACGTCAGAACATGGTACTCTTGTGAATGCCGGCGGAGACTGACACAGAAGTAGACATGTGCCGGTATTCGCGATATATCACGATAATGAATATGCACAATATTGTTATCATGAGCACATCAAAATAAAGAGATTATTTGATGTTATTTACTTACTAATTATTCAGAATTTTGAATGCATTTTAAGATAAGTTTTCCCATTTTAAGATAACTTTTCCATATTTAAATGTTCAGTTATTTTTGTTATAAGAAAACTTATTAAACATGTTATACTGTATTATGATAACACTTTTGCAAAAAAATTTCAATATCTTGATAAAACTGTATACCTTGATAAAAGCATTATCAATTAACGTTGAATAAAGTTGTTATTTTTGTTTTCTTTGCACACAAATTAGTATTTTCATTGCTTCATAACATAACATTTGAACCACTGATGTCACATGAACAGTTGCATTGCTGTCTATGCAGGGTCATAAAGCTTTCGTATTTCATCAAAAATAACTTAATTTGTGTTCAGAAGATAAACGAAGGTCCTACAGGTTTGGAACGACATGAGGGTGAGTAATTAATGACAGAATTTCATTTTTGGCAGAACTATCCACTAGTCATCAAATAAATAAATCTGTATCTTAAATCTTCTGCTAAAATAGCCCAAACAATATGAAACAACAAACCTGGGAACAACATGCAAGCCTGCAACTTTAACTACAGCAGGCCTAATATTAATACCTTAGCCCTCCATATTTTCGCTATTGGCAGTTGCATTTGTATGAAATTGAAGCCTTTTAAAATTGTCTCTTTCATCAACTCTAGTTGTACACACAGAAAATGTAACCATTTTTTGAGGTGGTGATTTGCCTAGACCCCAGTGGTGAGTAGGTTTAGGGGCTGGGTTAGGGCATTCGTAGGAATTTGGGAACTCGTAAAATACGTACGAATTTGTCATTGGTATAATGTGATTTGTACAAAAATGAAGGAATTTAAAAAGAAATAAACAGTTATGAAGCTCCAAACTTAACTGTCCATGGGGTATTAACAGATTGTAAGAAAGCTACAAATAATATCATACGAATTAGCCACCAATTCGCCCACAAAATAAAATACTTACTGCCATGAGTGTGTTAAATATAGTTGCTTACTATGAAAAAGAAAATGGTTTGATTTCAGTTGCCTGAATGAGTGTGCTGAAATTCACAATTGACCAATCAGAGTAAAGCATTCCTGCAAGCAATGTAATAAACAAGCCATACACCTTAGTCAGGTTGATACCATATTGAATTGTGGTGGATAGTGATGGATTTACATTGGCACACACTGTATACAGGTCCTAGATCATGTAATTTTCACAACTCACAACATTGGAAATTGTTTCTTTGAGTTTTGCCTAGTGAAAGTTTTTTTTTTTTTTTTTTGGAAAGATGTTTCATGAGCTGAACAATTATCATCTTGTCAAACAAGAGTACAATCTACACGCTGTACTTTTATCCCACACAGCCTCATTTCAATTCATGTCAAAAATGAAATATGGCAAAGATCTGTTATTAACTGTCATATACAGTCAGACACCAGATATAATTTTTGATATTTTTTTACTAGTGGGTGCAGGACACTATAATTACATTTATGCAAGTGAGGATAGCAAAATAAAGTAAACTGTGACATATTATACCCAAATATTTTTTCATACAGTAAAGCTGATACAATTTTGGGACTAAAATTTAGTTTTAAGAGTTTGACCTGACCATGTGTTGCTACATACCTTTCTCTCACAGTGACATGACATTTTCAATATGATTTTTTTCTGACACAGTTTAACTATTGAGGTCTTGTCATATTTTATTACCATTTTCTAAATTACAGCAAATAAACTGTAATAATGTAAGAAATGTTGAAGGTCTCTGACTACAGTTTGGTTTGACTGTATATGCCATTAATGAATTCCTAATAGGTCTAGGTCATAACTTGGATGTCAACAACAAAAGTATGTTCTGCCTTTGAAATGTTGGTAAGCCAATTTATGACAGGTCATGAGGTTAGACATCAACAACTAAAGGTCTAAGAAGTATTTTCTGCCTTTAGAATGTTGGTAAGCCCATTTAATTTTCTGATCAATACTATACACAATTAGATACTTCCATTTTATTATCTGCATTGAGAATTTTTTCCTCTGATGTCCGTGACCCGTCATTACAGACTTGCGGCACACCAGTTGAAAGCCATTGCTCTAGAACAAAGGAAGTGCTTGAAGGAAAAATCATTCACAGCTAAAATAATGGTTGACACATCCCACAATAGCAGCTATAGGCTACACCGAAATCTTTCATTAAAGTAACCTACATTTTTCTTTTTTCCCTTGCTGCTCAAGGCTATAATCGTCAATGCTTTTCCTCTATAGCCTCTTTAAGACGAAATGCAGTATGCTTTTAGGAGTCACGGTAGAGTATAGCTAGTATAGCTTAAACATAAAGTGAGGACCAGATCAGCATTTTCACTAATAAGCTAGGGGAATTTCTCACACTCATGGCAAGTTTTCCTTTTTATTTGGCGCCATCTGAAACGCTGCACTTTCCAAAACAGCGACTACTTGTTTGCTTGCTCATATTCGCCTCTCTTTGATAGTGAGGTCCAGGTTGTTGAAGAATCTACAAGGTGTGCGGACGTGCTTTGATAAGGGATATAGGTTTTTCTTTTATTGTGCTTGCAGTTTTCATGTGCATTTTCTCCTCACGATGACCATTCCTTTGATGTCCTTTCCCGGCTATTCTGTACTGTTTCCTTTCAAAAATCTATTTTCTTTGTCACTTTTCTCTCTGCAGTCTGTGGTATTGCCTTCTTTATTTTAAATAATACACTCGATGTACTGTACAATCACACAACGTTCAGTGTTGGAGGAACCAAAGGTTTTAGATGAGGATCTAAGGTACAAGTCTTGCACCTAGACCAGCTTCATACACATTAGCTTTAGTTTTATAGATTGTGCATCCTGCAACTAATGGATTTGTCTAATAAGGAATATATTTACTGTTGACTCACTGACATGGTTGGGCCATTTGTAAAATGGTTCTGATAAAAGCATTTTGAACCTGCTCCTGTTGAGTATTTTTCTTTTAATTGGGAAAGACATGGTTTGGATATAATTGGCTGAATGTCATTAGCGTTAATGGCAACCAAAGTCCCTTCATTCCATTCTGTATCTAAATTGGACTGGCATAGTTGGTCTGTGCTAATCATATACGCTGCCAAAAGCCAAACACTCATTACTAGGTAATTCTAGCAACATGCCTGGTGTTTGAATAGGGCGAGAATACATGCATATTAAACACACTTCATTTTTTGTAAGTAACAACTTTATTGAGAAATATTGACAATGAGATATTGGTTTAGGGGTTATTGAGAATATTGGAGACAGAAAAAATATCATTTGCAGGTTAAAAAGTGTAAAATGTAATGATGTTTTGTCACCTGCTGTTAGAGACCGGGCCAATTATAATTTTTACACTTTCCATCATAACTCATTGACTTCTAAAAACATGCTTGCCATCTTTTAGAATAAGAAATATTTATACACTAGTTAAAGATTTTTTTTTTTTTTAAAGAAGTCTCTTCTATTATTTATTTGATCCAAAGTACAGCAAAAACAGCACAATTTTGAAATTTAAAATAACTGTTTTCTATTTGAATATATTTTCAAATGTAATTTCAACGCTGAAATTTTAACATCATTACTCCAGTCACGTGATTCTTTAGAAATCATTCTAAAATTCTGATTTCTGCTAAAAAATCTATTATTATTATTATTATTATTATGTAGAATTATTTTTAGGTTTTTTGATTAATAGAAAGTTTTGAAAAACAGCATTTATCTGAAATTATTTATCTTTTGTAACATTATAAAAGTTTTTATCACTTTTGATCAATATAAAGTATCCTTGTTAAATAAAAGTATTAATTTCTATAATTTCTTTCCCAAAAAAGAAAAATAAGTAAACAAAGTTGACTACAAGCTTATAATAGAAGTTTTTTTTAATTCAAATTAATGTGACACTGAAGACTGGAGTAATGATGCTGAAAATGTGTCCTGATCACAGGAATAAAATTAATTTTAAAATATATTCAAATAGAAAATAGTTATTTTCCAAATAAATGACTTTTTTTTTTTAAAAAAACATTAAAATCTCACTGTTCAAAAACTTTTAACTTTTTTTTTTTTTTTTTTTTTTTTTACAAATAATGATATATGAAACATGATAACTTATAACCAACAACTGAGAAATGAAAAGATATTATTTTGAATTCACCTGCATTTAAATGTTGGATAGCCGTAGAAGAAAACGCTTTCTGTTTCTCTCTCTCTATATAAAACAATAAAATAATATAATATAAAATGAAAGAAATCGTATCTCAAAATCAAGAATCACTCCTTTTTTCAGACAGAAAGAGACCAAGCAAGTGTCTTCACTCTGGCTTATATTGTGATTGAAGAAATTTGGTGCATCACAATTACCCCCATTACAACTGCTTCCAGTCTTCCCTGTTGAGGGAACAAGTTTAAGGCTTGATCAAAGGAGTCCATTCATCAATGCAAAAGTAACCTAAGACAAAACAATACAGCAAAACCAGTCACTTAATAACTGAAATGACTTTTGAAATTCTCTCAAGCACACAAAACTGAGTCTACCTGCTCATGCATGAAAGCTGTGATTATTATTACTCCCCAACCTCAACACAGTTCTGTTAAGATGTGAGGGAAATGGGAGCTTTTCACACTTTTTACACAATGCGGCTCCTGAAATAATGGACAAGATAAATGACGCTCAGGATTCTACCACAGTGGCAGGGTCTTTTGTTTTGTGCCGTCTCGCCAAAACCTTTATAAGAAAGAAACACATTTAGACTCCATAGTCCTTATTATTTTATACCACAGAGTATTAAACAAACTGTAAGCCTAAAAGAATAAACTAGTCAGGGGTGAAAAGTTGCATCTCTTCATGAACTAGCTACTGAAAAGTAAGCCTGGCTGGAGGCCTATATCACAGAATATTTTTTTCCTCACACTTGCATGACATCGGTTACATGCCTGACATGAGCAGTCCAGGAATGATTTGTGCACCCTGCAGTAACTTAACTGGAATGGGCAGAGCAACTAGAAGAGCAGTGCACTCAACAATAAATGTGATGTTATGCAGTCAGAGGACATCTGTATATAGTGCAACTGTTCAGATAATAAACGTCCTTGAATTTGATTGTTTGAACAACGTTCCCAAAGTGCCGATACACTGCTTGGAAGCAGATTTTCTGAATTCAGTTTTTTTATTTTTTTTATTTTGATTTAAAAAGTCAGAATTACAAGAATTAAAGTAGGAAATACCTACTTTTGCGAACTAGTCCTAGGTTTTCCGCCCGATCGGAATTACCCCAGTGCAGAAAGATTCTCTGGAGAGTGAATATCTCTGTCGCAAAGGGATGCCAAAATGTTCGAAAGGGGAGTGGCCACTTTTAGTAAAATGCCTATAACTCCTGAACAGAATGAGATATCTTTAGCAAATTTGGAACACTTATGTAAGATCTCAATCTGAGGTCACAGGACAAAAATCGTGGAGCTTGGCCACTTGGTGGCGCTACAAGAGGGAAAAATATAAAAATGACTACCTACTCAACTATTTGTCCTACCAACATGACAATTGCCGATCACGGTCTTGGTTCAAAGTGTCACAACCATCTATAAGGACATTTGTGTTTCTCAAAAAAACATGGCTGCTATTGGCCGATGAAGTTTAATGACCTATTAGACAAGGTGTATAGGAGGTCGATTTGACTCATTGTTCTAAAGGTCTGTGAGAAATTTGAAAGATATCGGCCACTGGGGGCCAATATTGCATTTTCAAAGTGTGTAAACGATTGTAGGTTGCACGGTTTTACACAAAATATTCATATCACATGATAAAACTCCTTATTACAGACAATTTTGCCTTTAGAGCCACTGCTGTCAATCAAATAGTTTGTTAAACTGATTTAGAAGATGTAAAAAACCTACTTTTGTGAAGTAGTCCTAGTTTTTTTCCTCACTCTAGAAAAAATCACTGCAGTACAATTCTCTAGACTCTCTAGGTCAATAATTATCAAAGAAATGTTGAAAATTACCCTTTGGAAAGCTGTAACGGGTCGTTTAGAAAAGTGGCCTGCCAAAATTGACCCAAAATCCTATAAAGCCTAAAGGAAAACTCAAAACTTCACAAAACATGCAAAGGTTTAAGGAGATCAGGCCACGGCTGGCGCTATAACAGTCATAACCTTTAAAAAACCATAATATTTCTAAGGTAAATTACCTGGATTTGCCAAAAAATCTTTTTTCAAATCATTGATTTAGGTGGTTACAGGCTTGCTAAAATAATCTTTTTTCATATGTGCTTTCAAATGCCTTAAAGCGCTTGAACCCCGGTAATCACTGCTTGCAGCTATATTTAACTTTTTTTGTGGCAGCAACAAAAGTTCAGAATTAACTTAAAAAGTTAAAGTAAAAAAGTAAAGAAGTTAGCATTGCGAGATAGGCCTTTAAACTGTGGTATATAAACTTGCTATTGCGAGAATGAAAGTCAGAAATGTTAAATAAAAAGTAGGAAAAACCTACTTTTGCGAACTAGTCCTAGGTTTTTCACCCGATCGGAACCAGCGCAGAAAGATTCTCTTGAGAGTGAATATAATAATTATCCATAAAATTTTAACCTTCGACTTACTGTCACTGCAGTACAACTCTGTGGACTCTCCAGGTCAATAATTATCAAAAAAAAAGTTTAACTTTCGACTCACTGTCGCAAAGGGACGCCAAAACGTTTAAAAGAGGCAGGGTCACTTTCAGTAAAATGCCTATAACTCCTGAACGAAGTGAAATATCTTCTCCAAACTCAGAACACTTATGTAAGAGCTCAATCTAGGTCACAGGATAAAAATCGTGGAGCTTGGGCACTTGGTGGCGCTAGTAGGGGGAAAAAACATAAAAATGACTACCTACGCAACTATTTGTCCTACCAACATGACAATTGCTGATCACGGTCTTGGTCCAAAAGTGCCACAAGCATCTATAAGGACATTTGTGTATCTCAAAAAAACATGACCAGCATTCACCGATAAAGTTTAAGGACCTATTAGACAAGGTTAACAGAGACCGATCGGAGCAAAACTCGGTGGGCCCATTTGACTCGTTGGCCTAAAGGTCTGTGAGAAATTTGAAAGAAATCGGCCACTTGGGGGGGGCAATATTGCATTTTTCAAGGGTGTAAACAATTGTACGTTGCACATTTTTTCACACATACAAACAATATTCATATCATATGATAAAACTCCTAATTCCGGACGACTTTGCCTCTAAAACCACTGCTGTCAATTAAATTGTTTGTTAAATTGATTGAGAAGATGTAAAAAAAAAAACTACTTTTGTGAACTACTTCTAGGTTTTTTGTTCAATCTGGAAAAAAATCACTGCAGTATATTTCTCTGGACTCTCTAGGTCAATAATTAATGAAAAAAAAAATGTTGAAATGTACCCTTTGGGAAGCAATAACAGGTCATTTAGAAAAGGAGCCTGCCAAAATTTACCTAAAATCCTATAAAGCCTAATGAAATTTTGAGTTTTTCACGAAACCATACATGCTTAAGGAGATTAGGCCACAGTTGGCGCTATAACAGTCTTAACCATAAAAAACAAAAAAAACAAAAAAACATAATATTTCTAGGGTAAATTACTGCTTGCAGCTATATATATATATATATATATATATATATATATATATATATATATTGTGGCAGCAATAAAAGTTCAGAATTAATAAAAAAAGTTAGAATTGCCAGATAGTCCTATAAACTCAGAACTGTGGTATATAAACTTTATAAAAGTTGAAATACCTTTTTTTTATTTATTTTTTGTATTTTGTGGCAGAAACAAAAGCTCAGAACTCATTAAAAAAGTCAGAATTGCAAAATAGGCAAATAAACTCAGCATTGCGCTATATAAACTTGTAATTGTGAAAATAAAAGTCAGAAATGTTAAATAAAAAGTTAGAATACCTTTTTTATTTATTTTTTTTCTACATTTTTTTTTATTCTGAGGAAAAAAGAATTGTGAGATATGAAATTGCAAAAAAGGAAGTCAGAATTCTGAATTTATATCTCGTAATTCTGAGTTTTTCTCAGAACTGACAGTCGATATGTTCGAGCGAGTCATTGAATCATCCATTCAGCCGATTCATTCAAAATGCTAAATCACTGCAGAAACGCAATCTGGAAACACTTTACAACAAGGTCACATTAGTTAACATTAGTCAATGCATTAACTAACATTCATTAAGAATGTACTTCCATTTTCAACTTTCATCTTTGTTAAAGGGGCTATATGTAACTTTTTCCCCAAAATAAACGTAACAATAGCCTTTTTATTTGACCATTTATGACTCAAACTTCTCCTGATGAGCATACTGACACCTTGTCAGCTCACAGTGGGTGCACCTAAAAGCCTATATTTTCTGTCGGATCGGATTTTTTGCGCGCTGTCTGCGGATGTGACGTCAAGCGCGTTCATGTTAAACGTTTCAGATCACTCTGCCACCACCGCTAGTCATATATATTGCAAACAAACTTAGTTTCTCAAACAATATAAGTATTTGACTGTTCTTACCTCTGTAAACATTATGTTGACTTCTTTGCAGCGGATGACTTGTGAAGTGTGTACGTACGAGCGCTGCGAGATCGAGCAGAAAGGAAGAGCAGTTCCGTTTTTTGGCCACAGGTGTCAGTCGCGAGTTTCAATTTCAGAAAGTTACATATAGCCCCTTTAATATTAGCTAGTAATAACAGTTAGTTGTTGGTTAAACCGATGGGATTTTATTATTATTTTATTATTATCTTTAAAAAAAAAATTATTTATGTGGTGGAAATCAAAGCCAGATAGCTTTGAAGTATTTGATTTATATCCTCAATTAATCTCGAGATCCAAGAATGACCTTTAAGATGTATCAAACAGTGACAAATGGGGTCATTAGAGATAACCTTCTCTTAAACATTGCATGTTGACTGGTTGATGTGGTTGGAGAAATACATTTCAGATATTATTGATTGTATATACTGTTTGCCAAATAAAAACAGTCATAATCAAATTGATTGAAACTGTAAAATTCCAAGTCAGGAAAAATAGAAGTTATAAAGTCAAATTATATTAGTTTCAGAGACTTATAAGGATTCTGGCCTGTGTAAATAATGCAATAAATTCATGAAATGATTTTTAGTGTTTATATAGCTGAGATAAACAAGAGTGATATTACTATTTTTGATTATCAAGGTGGCATTTTGGTGACATTTTCACTTTTGATTAGTAGCTGGAGTCACGGCAAGCACGATATAATTAATGCATAATGAGCATAGTTTAAAGATGTATTCAGAACGGTAATATGTTCATCAGAAGGTTTCATTTCTGTAAACAGAGTTGGTCTACTAGAGGAATAGGATCATAAGATGAATTTATGCATGCAGAAGATCCACCACACTGACAGTTATTGTTCTGCCAAAATGAAAAAGAAAATTTTATCCTGCGTTATGCTCAATTGGCATCATCAAAGAGAGTGACAGTGGATGCCAACAGGATATTGCCCACCAGTACAAACACAGTTGGTCACAGTTGGGAGTCCTTGCAGTTTTTTGATTTTAACATAAAAAACTTTTAAAATACACTGGAACACAGTGCCTGCAAAGTAGAAACTTGGAAGATATTTGTTAGAAGTAAAAGTAAAAAAGGAGACTGTTTTTTTCTGTTATTCATTAGTATTTAATTTACTTTTTATTTTTACCTTAATTATTTTTAGCTCAACTTTTTTAAATACAATAAAAGCTACAATATGCGTGTGTGAAATACTGAAAACCACACTGTCAGTTCCCTTTTCTAAATTACAACACATGCCCAGGGGAATGTTTCCAATGAAAATAGACAGTGTTTCACTGAAAGAACCACTTCAAGAGTCTGACCTTCATATGCCAGACTGGAAGTTAATTTTACATCTCATTTAAAGCCAGTGATCAGAGAGGCTGAGTTTCCCCTGCAGATAGTGCTGCGGAAGACTGGGATTTTCAAAGCAGGTTTTAATCTGCCTGACCCTCTCACATGGAAAGGTAGACCACCCACAGTGCACTTAGACCTAGAACAGCTTTATCAGAGCTCAACGTAAATGCAATTTAGATCCATTGCCTTGAGCTGAAAGTCCATAGTAATACAATACTGAAACAATGACTATAAAGTCTTGGTGCAGCAATCAGATTTTCCCTTTGCTTATGGTAGAATTCAGTCTTGCTTTTGTAGTATTATTATTTTAGTTTTTTTTTTTTTTTTTTTTTAAATAGATTTTGTCCTGTGAGAACAAATTAATCTTGTAGTCAAAATTCTGTTTTATCATATCATATTTCAAAAATACAAACAAAAAGAAAAAATGAAAGCAAATACAAACTGTATTAATATTATTATTATTAATTTTATATTGTAATACAATGTGGATTATATAGGCTACGCTTAGCAAGTTGTGTAAAAGAGTATTAACATTGTGTTGACTTTCACATTCTGTCCATTTTATCACAATATTCAAACAATAAATGCTGTTTTGGCACTGTTTAAAGTGGAGTGACAGTTTGATTCCAAATATTTTGGAATCGATTCCGATTCCTGGTTCTGGAATCGATTGGATTCGATTCCAAGAATCAATTCCTTACTGTTGTTTTCGATTCTTGCTTTTTTTATTGAAGGAAGCTAATTTTGTAATGACTGCAGGATATAAAGGTCGTAGAAAATGGCCTTCTCATAATATAAAGCTTCATTTGTCAAAATTAGCATATTTCTGCAGCTCTGACTGGTTTTAAATTGTAATTTTGTCTGCATTATTTCATTAAAACGATTCATTCAAACGAACCTTTTCGTGGAAATGAATCGGCCTTCTAATAATTATTAGCGAGCAAAAGGGCAAATTAATGGATGCTTCTCAAAAGGAATGCTGGATCCTCAAACTTACCAAAATCCATATCCTTTCTTACGTAATCGCTCAATCAGTGTTTCAACCGCGGAAAGACGCCAATAACAGCTTGTAAACAATATGTCACCTTACCATCACATTTACCTCAGAACATATTCAGTGACAATAAACTTGTTAGTCAGCTAGAAAAAAAAATAACTCTAGAGAGGAGCATTTTGCTCAATATATGCACCATATTACATTTATTATAATGTTTACTGTTCTTCAGTATTTAAAGCTTGGCGCTCTGGCGGTTAATAAACAGAAGAACTGCACGCGTCTTGCGGAAGAACATTGTAGCCGGAGCTACTTTTCTCCGTTTACGTCTACGACGAATCACACACTGCTACTGGGCTACGTCTGAAATAGTCCGAAATATGTATCGTAGTGATTCAGGATAAGCCAAAAACACGGTTTGGAAAATGGATTCATGATGTACTCGCTTATTATATCAATTTTGTACAATTTGAACACAAAATAGTAACAGACTGCAGCTTTAATTAGTTTGAATAAATTTGTCAGGTTTTAATGACAACAAAACCGATTGGAGTACAAATATAATTATGTAATTGTAAAGTAAGTAAAACTTTTATTATTATAAAACCTTAATTGAGTCTAATTTAAGAGTTTGTATACAAATCAGTTCATTTTAACCTTCAATATTATAGTAATGTAAATTCTACAGCATAGATTAGTACTGTAGCTGATGTATATCCAAAATAATCAATATTGAATCAAAAGCCAATTAAATCGCAAGATTGTGAATAGAAATAGAATCGAATCATAAAATTTGTGCCAATACTCAGCCCTAGCAATGTCATTGACAAGATATAGTGCGGATCCACACGATCAGGAATTTTGCATGAGAGTGTAAAGTTTCCCAAAACAGATTCCTGAACTTATTCAAGTCATTTGGATTAAGTGTTGACCAACAGAAAACAGTTTGGTTTGATAGTAGGCTTATGACTTATGAAAGAGCTGTACTTTGTCACTAGTAACAATAGACAGTTAACATTTTTTGCCAGTGAAATTTTGTGAAACTTACACCCTTAGAACAAAATTTCACCTTCTACTGAAAACTTTGGCTGTCTGTGAATAGGGAGGAGGAGGCTATTTAAAGAGGCCATGTCACACGTTTTGCAAAGATCAATATATTCATATGAATGTGGTGACCTTCTCACATTCAAAGACAAGAAGGACTGCCCTCCGGCAGTCTTTTCGAATAGTCTCAAAGATCTTTTGTGTGGCCTGATCATTTCAGAATACCTAATTCAGATCGATAGGCCTCATTGGTCCAACGGAATAAAAAAAAATGAAGTAGCTCTCTGCGCAAGACCATATCTCTGATTAGTAGTTTGCTTTCCTCTGTATACAGAGATACCCAGCGTCAAAGGCAGAGCTCACACTGCAAGCATTTTTAGCGGTGGCTGTCAAGGGGCTCATTAAAACAGGAAATAAAATACATCTGAGAGCTGTGAGTAGTTCAGGAAATGACCAGCAATATCTAGCCTCTTCCCTCCTCGCTCCTGTGGCTGGCAAATAAACCCTAGGAGAAGGCAGGAAGCAACTTATTCAGTCTGGAATTGGCTAGATTGTGATATTCAGCAGAAGATAATGAGAAGTGATGGGGCAAGGCAGACAGGCCAGATAAAAGGCCTCCAGGCATTCTGAATGCCGTTTAAAGGTGGGCACATTGACGATTCGCACCTCACGTTCAGGAGAACTCTTTATCCACACATGTTGTTTTTGTCCGCTTCTCCTGCCACATAAGCATGAGCTTTTATTTGTAGTGCCTGACAATTTCGCCGAGCCACCGTGGAGCAAAAGCAATGGAGGTGAACATGTTTGTGTGAGGAGAAATGCTATTCAATTCCAGTGGGGTCCCTGCGGTAAGGGCCCAATATCTGCAGACACACAAGCAGAGCATAAGTAAACAGCCATATAGTGCTATAGTTGAAGAGCCGGTTGGAGTCCATTTCATCTTCGCTGAGCCGGTTCAGGAGATGCACTGAGGTTTACTTGCCAATTTAAATGTATGCTGGTGTTTCCATGTGGTAAATTCAGTTTACCACCTGAATTGATTTCCTCACTTTGGCTTCATTTAAATGCAGCTGATGCATTTCAACCAGGTATTCTCTTTCCTCTGCAGAGGGACCTCAGCGTCTTCCAAGATTCAAAGATACTCGAGGATGACAAAGACAGTTATGTGCCCTCTGGGACGCTCTTTGAATGGAGGTTTGAATGTTTCATATTCAACATGCTTTCTGTGATCATACCTTGCTCTTGTGAAAAACAAGCGTCAGGGATAAGGCTTGATTTGCTACTTTTATTATTCTCCTGCTATAGTACTAATTCTTTTTTCAAAATGCGAATCGCTGCTTGCATTATAATAAGGCCTGGGTTTCTTTCACCTCCTATCAAGCACGCAATTCATAGCCAACTCTCAGCTGACGTGATTGCACTTGTATCGTTTTCAGGGTAGCATCTGATTTCTCCTCTGTGAACGAGTGTTATTTATCTCAGCCGCATTCACAGGTTCACGGATAACGTGACAACAAAGGTGCCGTGTTAACCTGGGCCGTTATGCATTCAAGACAACAAATTTACCAATGTCCTATTATGACAGAATCAGGATCAAATCGTTCATCTTTTCAAGCTGCTCACTGTCTTCTCCAATAACGCCGTCCATTTTTTTTTCAAATCCATTTATGCCAAAGCCCACATCACCTTTGCTTAGAGCTCCTTTTAATATATCGCGTATAATGACCGCAGGGAATTACAAAGAACTGCTAAATTACCTATTCTGTTATCATAAAGTTATAACCTAAACCTCTCAGCCAGGTGATTACTGCTGGGGCTCGGCCGACGTACTTCTCTGAATACTGATGATATTCTATGATATTCCAAATATGATAAATATTTAAAACCATCATCTTGAAGATCATGAATATTAAACCGCTAGATGTTGTATACTTGCATCTCAATATATAGATTGTGATTCTATTATACGGGACATTTATTAAACAAAGTACTGTAATCCCATGAGATTGCGGCTTGCCAGTCAATGATAGCACACGTCTAGGAACTGTTAAAAGGAAGAGAGGAAGGCAGTGGATTGTAAAATTCATTATTCTACTGATTTAAGTTAAAATGATGTGGAAAAACATTTGGCTCCTGGTGTATGTACGTAGAAAGGAAAGGGGTCTCCTTTCAGTTTGATCATCCATGTGTGCAAATGTTCCTATTTCTGTTCTAAATGATCAAAAGTTCTCATTCAACTAGCACACAGAGGTCCATCAATCATGTACATACTTAAAAAAAAAACAGCACAGAGGATTCACAAGGGCAAACGGCAAATAGTTTTATTCACATTGAGTTATTGAACTCTTTATTAATTTTCATGGAGAATTCCAAATGAGCATTACATTTTAACTTGAGATAAATAGAGATACTGTCGTAAAATCTTTTTTAGGAAAGTCTGCTTGTACCATCAGACATTCCAAAATGAGCTGTACATCTTTTGCCGTTATGACTTCCATTTCGCAAATCAGACTTGTATTCAATATATATCCGCTTAGAGAACAACTTTCCAGCCCTGAAATAGATATTTTTGGCTGGCTGAGGTTATGATCAACACCCTCATTTTCCCCTTCTACTTCATCAAAGCAATGACCTGGAAATATGTCACCTTGTAGTGTCACCACGTTCAGTCATCTTTGGAGGCCACCTGCAGTTCGAATGTCTCATTTTCAGATTCTGCAGATTTGTAACACGGTGTCCCCACAAGTTTCCTTCTAAATGACGTTCGGCAAATACGTGAAAATTACATGTGACGTTTCATATGCGGTTGTATAAAGCAAATTCACACCACATCTTTTCAGGGCTCGCTGATACAGTTCAGGGAAGTTAGCAGAAAATAAATGTGCGCCCATTTATCATCTGTCAGACCGCCATCTCCTGATCTCATCCCTTCTGTGAAAAGTGTGCAGAAGGTGAAATTAAATTGACGACAGACGGATTTCAGCCTTTAAAAATGTTTGAGACGTGATAATGCTCTCTATTGTGAAAAAATAACCCTTGCGCTACACTGAAAACCAGCACCTAATTTGGTGGTTTTGGTCAAAAATCACCAGCCTTTTAAAAATTGCTCTCATTATGCTATTGTCAAATCTTGGATTCAATCTTTTTCAACTTGTTTTTATTCAATTAGCAAAGGTATTGTATTTCTTTTTGGAACTCCTCAGTTTTTAAGCAAAAAAAAAAAAATATAGTGAATAATTTTAGCAGTGTTCACTCAAAAAGCCTTTGAAATACAAAACCGATGCCAACTGAAAGAAAAAAGTTGGACAAAAAGTAAAATTGGACAAAAATTGGACAAAAAGTAGAATTGTGTGATACACAATTCTACAAAATTGGACAAAAAGTAGAATTGTGTGATACAAACTCACAATTTTGAAATTTTTTCCCTCAAAAATGCATGATATAAACTTGCAATTATCAGAATTGCAAGTTAGTATCTCGCAATTGTGACTTTTTTCTTAGAATTGTGAGTTATTAAGTCAGAATTGTGAGATATAAACTCACAATTCTAAGAATTGGGAAAAAAAGGCAGAATTGCATGATACAAACTACTACAAAAGACTAGGTTCTCAGAATTGTTTTTATCTCACAATTTTTACTTAACTCGCAATATACAAACTCACAATTCAGACTTTTTTCCTCAGAATTGCTTGATATAAACGCAATTCTAAAATTTTAAAAGAGTTAATATCATGCAATTCAATTTTTTCCAATTTTGAGAAAAAAAAAGACTGATATGTTCTTAGAATTGTGAGTTTATATCTCACAATTCTGACTTAACTGACAATTCGGAGAAATAAAGTCAGAATTGTGTGATATAAACTCACAATTGCGAGTTATTAAGTCAGAATTGTGAGATATAAACTAGCAATTCTGTAAACATATCAGTCTTTTTTCTCCTCAGAACTGGACTTTATAACTCACAATTTCAAGAAAAAAAGTCAGAATTGCAAAAAACAAAGTTGCAATTGCAAGAAAAATTGTGAGTTTATGTCTCATAATTATATATGCGTTTATATCTCACAGTTCTGAACAAAAATTCAGAATTGCAAATTTATATAATGCAATTCTGTGAAAAACTGAATTGCGCGACGTAAACTTGAAATCGCGAGATAAAAAGTCGCAATTACCTTTTTTATTCAGTGGTGGAAACAGGCTTCCAAACATTTCAACCACTGAATAATAATAATAATAATAAAAAAAAGATAATTGCGACTTTTTGTTTCAAAATTTTAACTTTTTTCTCACGATTGCTAGTTTACATCTCACAATTCTGACATTTTTCTCAGAATTGCGAGTTAGGTCAGAATTATGAGATATAAACTCGCAATTCTGAGAACATATCATTCCTCTCATATTTTAAAAAAAGTATAATTGCGTCATACAAACTCACAATTCTGACATTTTTTTCTCAGAATTCCATGATATAAAAAATGAGTGTGAAAAAAAATCACAATTGCGAGATATGAACTCGTAATTCTGACATTTTTCTCAGAATTGCAAGTTAATATCTCGCAATTGTGACTTTTTTCTCAGAATTGTAAGTTATTAAGAAAAGCAGTAATTAAGTGAGATAAAAACTCACAATTCTAAGAACATATCAGTCTTTTTTCCTCTCAAAATTGAAAAAAAAATGTGTGATACAAACTCACAATTCTAACTTTTTTCCTAAGAATTGCTTGGTATAAACTGGCAATTATAACATTTTTCTTAGAATTGCGAGTTAATATCTCGCAATTATGACTTTTCTCAGAATTGCAAGTTAAGTCAGAATTGTGAGATATAAATTTGCAATTCTGGGAACATATCAGTCTTTTTTCGCTCAAAATGTAACTTTATAACTCGCAATTGTGAGTTTATACCTTACAATTCTGAGAATTCAGAATTGCATGAAATGAACTTGAAATTGCAAGTTATAAAGTCAGAACTGCAAGACATAAACTCACAATTGCGAGTTAAAATCTCGCAATTCTTTCTTTTTCTTTTTCTTTTTTAATCAGTGTCGGAAACAGACTTCCATAGGGGACACCATGCACAAGTTGGGAAAAAAACCCTGTGTGTGGGCTTTAGTCCATTATGATAATATGAACTAGCATTTTCATGAAACATTTCTTCGTCAAAATGATAACAAACATTAAACGAAAATATAACATAAATAAATAAATAAACAAAAACAACTGATGAAACAGTAAAGCGTACGGTACAGAAATGATTGATCTTACAGCCAGAAGACAACCTCCCCACATCCTTGACACTCTACTCTCACTGAAATTAAGGCACATCAGAAACGAGGCACCTTTTGATATGCCTACTGTTGAGGGAGTGAGCTGTGCTGAACAGATGGAGAGAGCAGCAGGGGTCTGGGTGGACCCACATTCCTATAGAGATTCCCCTGGACAGACAGTGGAAAGTGACTGTGGTAATTAATCCATCTTCCTTGTTTCTTTCTCTCTCTCTCTTTCATCCCCCATAACAGGACGGGGTCACGGTAGGGCAGCAGTGTTTTTCTGCCATTTTAAATGTGCCTTTTTCAGCCGGAAAGAAGTGGCAGAGGTTGGTTTAATTGGAGGCTGGTGTGATACTCATCCCTTATGTTATAAAAATACACGATTTATTCTGTTCTCCAGTTTAAGAATATGAAGACTGTAGATAGATAGATAGATAGATAGATAGATAGATAGATAGATAGATAGATAGATAGATAGATAGATAGATAGATAGATAGATAGATAGATAGATAGATAGATAGATAGATAGATAGATAGATAGATAGATAGATAGATGAGGTCATAGTTCTTCTGGCCCTCCATCACACGAGTAGAATATGTATGTAATCCTTCACCTTTCGTTCACTGACCCAGTTTTCAATACTGTGCTCATTTATAATGGACAGCCATTCATGTCAATTCCTAGCCTTAGGGCACAGTAAGACAGGAATAAGGACAGTTTGTGATATGTTTCAGAAGAGAGAGTTTATACTGTATTATATTTTAATAAATCAGAAACCCAAGAAATATATTTTGATGTTGACTGCTTTGAACCATGGGATATATGGCCTATTTCCTTTTCAAGATTGTATTTGAAATGTAATAAAGATTCATTTTAAGAATGTATATGTTTCATTATAGAACAGTTACTGAATGTGGTTCACAGCTGTGGGATAAAATATGAGGTAACTGGCATTATGAAAGTAAAATATAAGGTATGTAGCATCTTGTTTATTAAAAATGTAAAAAAATGATCAGAATTTTAAAACTGTTAATTGGTCAGCGGTTAGTTATCTTAATCTATACAAAGAAAAACTAATAGATCTAAATAGACATTATGTAATTTAACAGCAAAATACTATTAAATGTACAAGAAGAACATCTTAGTTAATTAATTAAATGTTTTTACTGTAAATTTAATTTCAAATTGGAAATTAAAAAAAAAAAAATCCTGGACTGTTAGTGATTTGAATAATTATTTACATAAACTGTCCGCTTAACATAAATACACGATAGCCAATAACTGAAAGTTGTCCTTGTAACTGACAGTGACTTATTTTCATTCCCAGAAAATATCTTTCTCTTCCTCCTCATTTGTAGCTCTTGAAAACAGAAAGTCTAAAATGAACTGTGAAACATGGCTTCAGAAAGAGATAGAGTGATTCTGAGGGTTTGTCTCTGAGGAACTCTGGAATGATTCATGAATTGGAATTAAATTGGTTTAAACTGGGATTTAGTTCCTTTCCTTGGTTCGGTTTCTTTCCTGTACTCCACTAAATTTTTGACAGGGAACTGTGGAAGGACGTTTCTGCCACTTAATTATTATATATATATATATATAAAAAAAGGTAATTGCAACTTTTTATCTCACAATTCTTTTTTTTTCCTCAGAATTGCTTGATATAAACTTGCAATTCTAACATTTTTCTCAGAATTGCGAGAACATTACAATAGAACATTACATTCAAATTTTGAGAACAGTCTTTTTTCCTCTCAAAATTGGAAAAAACTCAGAATTGCATGATCTAAACTCACAATATTGATTTTTTTTCTCAGAATTGCTTGATATTAACTGTCAATTCTAAAAAAAACTCAGAATTGCGATTTAATATCTCACAATTGTGACTTTTTTTCTTAGAATCGCGAGTTATCAAGTCAGAATTGTGAGATATAAACTCACAATTCTGAGAACATATCAGTCTTTTTTCCTCTCAAAATTGGAAAAATGTCAGAATTGCGTGATACAAACTCACAATTCTGACATATTTTCTCAGAATTGCTTGAAATAAACTGGCAATTCTAACATTTTTCTAAGAACTGCTACTTAATATCTGGCAATTGTGACTTTCTCAGAATTGCGAGTTATAAACTCACAATTTTGAGAACATATCAGTCTTTTTTCTCTCAGAATTGGAAAAAATTGAGAATTGCATGATACAAACTCACAATTCTGACATTTTTTCTCAGAATTGCTTGAAATAAACTGGCAATTCTAACATTTTTCTCACAATTGCGAGTTAACATCTTGCAATTATGACTTTTTTTTAGAATTGCGAGTTGTCAGAATTGTGAGATATAAACTTGCAATTTGGAGAACGTAGTCTTTTTTCCTCTCTCAAAATTGGAAAAAAGTGAGAATTGCATGATACAAACTTACAATACTAATATTTTTTCTCAGAATTGCTTGATATAAACTGCCAATTCTAAAAATTTTTCTCAAAATTACGAAATAATATCTTGCAATTGTGACTTTTTTCTCAGAATTGTCAGTTTTGTCAGAATTGTGAGATATAAACTTACAATTCTGAGAACATATCAGTCATTTTTCCTCTCAAAATTGGAAAAAAGTGATAACTGCATGATAAAAACTCACAATTCTGACAATTTTCTCAGAATTGCGAAATGATATCTTGCAATTGTGACTTTTCTCAGAATTGCGAGTTATTAAGTTGGAATTGTAAAATATTGCCTCGCAATTCTGAGATTATATCATTTTTTTTCCCTCTCAAAACTGGAGAAAAAATTTAATTGTGTGGTACAAACTCATAATTTTGACTTTTTTCTCAGAATTGCGAGGCAATATCTTGCAATTGTGACTTTTTTGGTATAGTATATTGGTAATTATATTGTTATATAATTGGGATATTAACATTATTTCAGTTAATTATATGTTTTTACTTTAAATTAAATTTCAATTTGTAAAACTTAAAAAAAAACTTGCACTGTTAGTGCAATAGTGATTAATAGTGATTCAATTTAATAATGATTTAAATAAAATGCCTGCTTAACATAAATACGCAATAGCCTAGTCTTTGTAGTCCTTGTAACTGACAGTGACTTATTTTCATTCCCAGAAAATATTTGCCTCTTCCTCCTCCTTTGTAGCTCTTGAAAACAGAAAGTCTATAATGAACAGTGAAACATGGCTTCAGAAAGAGAGTGATTCTGAGAGTTTGTCTCTGAGGAACTCTGGAATGATTCATACATTGGAATCAAATTGGTTTAAACTGGGATTTAATTTCTTTCCTTGGTTCGGCTTCTTTCCTGTACTCCACTACTTTTTGACAGGGAACTGTGGAAGCACATTTCTGCCACTTAATAATTTTTTTTAAAAGGTAATTGCAACTTTTTATCTCACAATTCTTTTTTTTTCTCTCAGAATTGCTTAATATAAACTTGCAATTCTAACATTTTTCTCAAAATTGCGAGAACATTAGAATAGAACATTACATAAAAATTCTGAGAACATAGTCTTTTTTCCTCTCAAAATTGGAAAAAAAGTCAGAATTGCACGATATAAACTCACAATACTGACATTTTTTTTCTCAGAATTGCTTGATATTAACTGGCAATTCTAACATTTTTCTCAGAATTGCGATTTAATGTCTCACAAATTTGTGACTTTTTTTTCTTAGAATCGCGAGTTAAGTAAGAATTGTGAGATATAAACTCGTAATTCTGAGAACATAGCAGTCTTTTTTTCCTCTAAAATTTGGAAAAATGTCAGAATTGCATGATACAAACTCACAGTTCTGACATTTTTTTCTCTGAATAGCTTGAAATAAAATTGCAATTCTAACATTTTTCTCAGAATTGCGAGTTAATGACTTTTTCTTAGAATTGCGAGTTATGCCAGAATTGTGAGATATAAACTTGCAATTCTGAGAACATATCAGTCTTTTTTCCTCTCAAAATTGGTAAAAATGTGAAATTTGCTTGATACAAACTCACAATTCTGAAATTTTTTCTCAGAATTGCTTGATATAAACGGGCAATTCCAAAAAATGTTTTGGAATTGCGAGTTAATATATCACAATTGTGACTTTTTTCTCACAGAATGATTAAATCAGAATTGTGAGACATAAACTTGCAATTCTGAGAACAGTCTCTTTTCCTTTCAAAATTGGAAAAAAGTGAGAATTGCATGATACAAACTTACAATACTACATTTTTTTTCTCAGAATTGCGAAATAATATCTTGCAATTGTGACTTTTTTCTCAAATTTGTGAGATATAAACTCGCAATTCTGAGAATATATCAGTCTTTTTTCCTCTCAAAATTGGAAAAAAGAGTCAGAATTGCATGATACAAACTCACAATACTGACATTTTTTCTCAGAATTGCTTGATATAAACTGGCAGTTCTAACATTTTTGTAAGAACTGCAAGTTAATATCTGGCAATTGTGACTTTTTCTCAGAATTGCGAGTTATTAAGTAAGAATTGTGAGCTATAAACTCGCAATTCTGAGAGCATATCAGTCTTTTTTCCTCTCAAAATTGAAAAAAAAAATTGAATTGCATGATAGAACTAATAATTTCGACTTTTTTCTCAGAATTGCTTAATATAAACGCAATAATATCTCGCAATTGTGACTTTTTTTGGCATAGTATATTGGTAATTATATTGTTATATAATTGGGATATTAACATTACTTCAATTAATTATATGTTTTTACTTTAAATTTAATTTCAATTTGTAAAACTTAAAAAATTTTTTTTTGCACTGTCGTGATTAATAGTGATTAACTTTAATAATGATTTACATAAAATGTCTGCTTAACATAAAGCCAATAACTGAAAGTAGTCCCTGTAACTGACAGTGACTTATTTTCATTCCCAGAAAATATCTGCCTCTTCCTCTGCCTTTGTAGCTCTTGAAAACAGAAAGTCTAAAATGAACTGTGAAACATGGCTTCAGAAAGAGATAGAGTGATTCTGAGGGTTTGTCTCTGAGGAACTCTGGAATGATTCATACATTGGAATCAAATTGGTTTAAACTGGGATTTCGTTTCTTTCCTTGGTTCAGTTTCTTTCCCGTACTCTAGGTTTAATTACTGTTGGCACACAGTCTCTTAATACAAAATAATATTAGATATGAATTCATTACAGGTCAGGAATATCCGACAGTCACCAGTAATACAGAAAGACACGTTTTACCCAGTTCAATCATTTTTGTCAGGACTCATTCCGCTCTTGAGTGAAGAGCAGGTCTGGGAAGACGACTACTTTGATTTTTGTCTCATTTCAGCTTTCATTGTTTCCCACAGGGCAAGAGATGAAGGCTTTTCCCAAAAGACTGCTGCTGTAGACTCAGTTATTTTTCTGGAGGAGGCCCTTGAACACAGGACTGACCTAAGCAATGAGTTTTGAGCTTGACTGCATTGATGTAATGGGGTAAAGCTTCTTTGTCAGTTGTTATAGAGAGTTGTAATGCCTTTTCCTTTCTGAGTCACAGAAAAAACACCCAGGCAAATGAGCCAGAGGGTTCCTTGGATGCGCCTGCCGCATATTTAGTTTTCTCAGGCGAATCTCACCTGCTGTGAACAACACACATTTTGAATTCCGCTGACCAAAATGAGGTGCACATAGTGAGAATGATAACAGGCACAATTAGAAAATGTAAGTGTATCTGTTGGTTGCACTTTTATGTAGAAAACTGGACAGCCTATAACTTACAGCAATAATAACATTTACTTTAAGTAGAACCATTTTTCATCTTTGACAGGAATGAGAACGAGAAAAGTTTCAGTTTAATTAATTCAGTCTATCTTTTTACCCCATTTTAACATGGATTTCTATGGAGAATGAAACATGAGAGCATCCAAATGCAAGTTAGAATCCTTCTTCGCTCATCGGTTACTCAGGAAAAAGGTAGATATAGTATGCGAAAAACAGTATGCGCCAAAAAACTAGTATGTCCAAATTCATAGCATTCGAAAAACTGTAGGTACCCAGAAGACCTACTTTCGCCAGAATTCTGAAGTGTGCATTTAATGGAGACTTTACTATCCCATGAGGCCACGGGATCGGATTTATAAATGGTAGTTAAGTGATGCAACTAATGTTGGTAGGTCACGTTATAGTAACAACATAGCGGATGTTTTATGTCTGAATTTCAAAAATAGGTTTGCACTTATGTCATGGTTTGGTCAGTTACCCGGATGCATGGCCATATTGGAGATACTCAGATGTAAACAACAGCATTGATTGCACTGTTAATGTACTACTGAATATGCTGCTAATTTATGCTGTCTAAAACATTGAAAAAACGTGAGGAAGCTGCTAAATCATATAGAGAAGGACTTAGTAAGCAGGAAAGGGCACAATATTTTGACAAACTAAAGTTAATAGGTGGTAAAGACACATACAAGCAGTATTAATTAAGATATTTCACCTACCTGACCAGAAATGATAAGAACAAACATGAATGTTGTGAAGATTCTTCCCCTGGAAATCCTGCTTCAGTTTGGCCAACCACAAACGCCTTCTTTCCTCAGACAGTCTTTTGCACACTTCTCTTTGATTTGTTATAACTTTTGGTAGTACTCCAAATGTTTTTCCTGGTCCAACAGATTAGTACAGCCCAAAACATGACAATAATTGACCATTTTCAGCACCAATAATAAGCTAAATTTGAGAGTTCCGTTCGGTTCAGTAGCATTGTTTACATTCTGTGCAGCCAATATGGCTAATTGACGACGCACCTTGAAAACCCTCTATTGTAAAGTTATGGAGTTATCATGAGCATTGTAATGTTTGAAGCGGATGTCATAACAGTTGTCAGTAGACCGGAAATATTTTTAAAACGAGCGGTTCATTCATAAATTCATAAGAGCTTACCTTCATGCTGTGAAAACACAAACCAGTGTTCTGAAATATTCGGTGCCTGAGATTTTCTGTGACACTGGGCGGATCTAACATGACAAAAAGACGAGAGTTGTTGGCTTGATTAGCCTATATCAGTGTTTTTCAACCACTGTGCCGCGGTACACTAGTGTGCCGTGAGAGATCGTCAGGTGTGCCATGGGAAATTATTCAATTTCACCTAATTGGTCTAAAACATTTTTTGAAAACTAATAAGTTATTGTCTGCGAATAATATGCCATTGTCGAGTACCGGCAGAGTAATCATGTCATACTCTTCCATATCAGTAGGTGGCAGCAGATAGATAACTGCCTTGTATTTCGAGACGAGAATTAGTGATGCCTGGATGTGACAGGTAGCAGTGACAGTGGCATTGTGGCTAGTGAGAATACGATACAAAATCTGCGTCTGGGCAATTAAACTGAGCTCGAACACACCGAACTGACGACACCCGACTACAAACTAGAAGGTGCTTTCTTGCGAATGCGTGAGGAGATATACCGCCCACGGTCACCCGCGGTTACCCACGGTTACGAGTCATCCAAAATATTTTTAATGATATTCGGGTCGCGGTCGGTCGGGTCGTTTGAAATAAAGATGCCAATTAAACCTTTGTAATTTATATAGTAGCCTACTAGACACAATTTTCTATGAAATACATGGACCTACACTTTATTGGCTGAATAATATTTACCTTTTGAATGTTGAGCGTTATTAACTGTTGAATAAATGCTGACGCGGGACAAAATGCCCGATTTCCAACACGTTGAACTGAGCAATGCCATTGTACCATTTTAATAGGCTACTTTTAAACACATATAGCTCAGTAATGTCAGCTTTATGTATTTTCTGAGAGGGGGTGGGTTTTTTGTTGGGAAAGTCGGGGGAGAGACGCACACTTCGATTAGACTGGATAAACACATGCAGCATCTTAATTGTTAAGAAAATGGTATTCCTAATAAATGTCTCGAATATTTTGATTATGTCCAATGCTTCTCTTTCTTTTTGGAATTATTAGACACATTTCACTATGTCTTTTCAAATGCCTAGGTCTGTTTAATTTATTTAATTATAACATTTCTAGCACTATTTGTAAACGTTTATTCAAGCAATAATATATAAATTATCTCATGTATATGCTTGTTTAAAACCAGGGATTAAAAAACGAATTCCAAGTAAAAACGATATTTTTTCTTTACATTTCCAGAGAGCGAAACGAACGAAATTAAACATTAGCCTACTTAATAAATTTAAGGCACTATAATTTCCTTATTCATTTGATACAACTATTATAGCTAAACAATTAATATATGTATAAAATAATATTATTTTGTCATATTCGTGATTCCTGAATTTAAATATGAAAACTTCGTTCTGAAGTGCATTCGTTATGTTTGTATAAGAAAATTCGAGAGAGAGCTGTTGAGGAAGAGCTTTGTGTGTGTCTTTCTTCAATTCCTGCCAGGATATCAGCTCTGTGTTCATCCAAACAGGCCCTGGTTGTGTTTATTTGATTCCTGTTCAAGACACTTCGATAAGAATGGCAGTATATTGTTAATATAGGCTACAGAGTTTCATTTTTTTACAGTTTCGATTGTTGGTGTGCCTTGTGATTTTTTTTTTCAATTAAAAATGTACCTTATTGGCTCAGAAAAGGTTTGGCCTATATGATGCATATTCTAACAATAAACTGGATTTCTTATGTAATTAATAAATGTCTGTGCATAATAAATATGTATATATATTAGCTCGAAACTGAAATTAAATTACGTTACAGAAAGCTGTATTTTTTTAAATCAGGAGCACTTGAGTGCAACTTTAAGACGAAACTCGGCAACAGAAAACTCATGAATATTCATGTTAGCTCCGCCCAGTGTCGCAGAAAATCTCAGACTCCACCACTGATCTATATAATGATATAATATTATATATATATACTATATAATGTTCTCTATTATAGATCAGTGGACTCCACTGAATATTTCAGAACACCGGAAAACAAGACAGAGCGCAGTTGAAAAGGGGCGTGGCTACATAAGGTCTGATTCAGTTTTAGTATTATTTCGTTAGAGTTAGTTGTTGAACAACCGCATGTTGTTGTATCATTACTTAGCAGTTTGCGTCGGTCCATAATTGTCATTTAAACTTTAACTCCTTTTATTGCACTGAACCTTGATGAACTGTGATGTTACCATAGCAACAACACTTGGCAAGTTTAAGGATCACCCGGCTTCCCCTTTGCAGGAACAAAACAGCAGCCGTGATTTCATGCGCGGAATTACTCCCCTGATACTTACTGAAGTAACTCCTATAAAACGCTCTCACCGAATGCAATCAAAATGAAAGAAATACGAGGCCTTTGGAAGCGTCAAAAATGTGATTTGAACACTCCTTTTTTCTTCCTGGGAGAGTTCGTTTCCTCCTTTGATATTCCTGGCCTTATTTGCCATAAAGAACATATTAAATTGGAATTTAATGATGAAATACGGTGTCACTGATCTAGTGGGGCTTCAGTAGCATGGCAATGGACCGTTACGGAACATGCTCAAAGACATCTATTATGACAGCATCATTTCGCATCATTATATCATCTCCGTAAACAGAGAGTCAATTGAAGTTGAAAATCGAGGGTGCTTTTTAGGTCAGCGCTTGTATATTCATTAATGTCATTTTGTGTCCTAGAACAAAGCTATTCATAGTTTCACAGCTGTATATCACTTTCTAGACTCCACATCGAGGATCAAGTGATGCAACCCCATTGTCAGACTGCTAGAAAAGAGGAAATGTCACTGATCATATATGGCTCTGTATTGAATTATTCAGCAGTGTAAAAATAGAATGTGTGAAACCTTCAATTCTAGGTGGAACTGAAAACTCTCTCAAACAAAGACCTGATGACATACTGCCCCCTAAAGGATTGCCACGGCAATGCAGATTCTTTCATTATGGATTATTTTCTAATTAGGTCAAAATGCTAATAGAGTAACATTTTTCCCCATCGGTATTGATTTGTTATTATAAAGTTAAATTAATTACCTCTATATGTTTTTTTTTTTTGTTCAAAGTGGACTAGTATAACTGGAGGACAAAAAACTAAATAATATATATTACTACCTAATTGGAAAACAAATGATCTCTCCTGTGCTGGCTTAAATTTATGATTATGGTAATACTTTATAATAACGTTGCATAATAACATTCCATAGAAACATAAAATAATGCTAAAATGAACAAACAGTTTCAATAATTACAAAAGTCATTGAACATTAATGCATTTTTGTAGCTGTTGTCTCAACTGCACTGGCAATGGTGGATTGATGGATTTTCCAAGTAAAGTAAAACAAAACAAGTTGCAAGTAAAACAAAAATAATTGTTATGTAAAAATTATTATGTAAGTATGTGTTCCAAGAAAACACTATTTCAGTTTTTTTTACTTAAAAAAAATAAATGTTTAACTCCTTAAGTGACCTAGGCCACTTGAAACTCATTTTCATTACTTATACATCATTTGAAAGATGAAAACCTCAAAATTCATCCTGTGAAAACCATTTTTACATTGGACATTGAGTTAATATTTTGGTGGTGTCAAGTGTCATATTACAAAATGTATTACGGTATTTTATAATCAAAACTTTTTATAATCTTGACATAATACATATTGTTGGAAAGGTCTGAGACTCAAGATTCCATATTTGTGATCCTGGACCACAAAACCAGTCTTGAGTAGCATGGGTGCATTTGTAGCAATAACCAAAAATACATTGTATGGGTCAAATTTATCGATTTTTTTTCTTTTGCCAAAAATCATTATATGAAATAAAGATCATGTTCCACAAAGATATAAAGATATTTTGTAAATTTCCAACCGTAAATATAGCAAAACTTAATTTTTGATTAGTAATATGCATTGCTAAGAACTTCATTTGAACAACTTGCACTTGCACTCTCAGATTCCAGATTTTCAAATAGATTTTCAAACTTCAAATAGTTTGTCTCAGTCAAATATTGACCCATCCTGACATCAATGGAAAGCTTATGTATTCACTTTTCAAATGATGTATAAATCTCAATTTCAAAAAATGGACCCTTATGACTGGTTTTGTGGTCCAGGGTCACATTTGGTGGAATATTTGGTCAGTTTGTGATAGGAGTAATATTGACAGAGATATTTAGACATTTTTGACAGAAAAATGCATTAAAAAATAAAATAAATAAACGGAGTTTGCATGGCACCCAGTGACTGCTTGTGGTATAACACCCTAAATAAAATCTCAAAGGAACCACATTTTTTTTATATTAACTTCAAATTTGGACTATAACTTCTTTTGACATACGGCTTTGACTTTATAGCAATTTCAGTATAATGCAAAATATTTATTTTATATAAAATAAAAAATGAGTACAGTGCATTTTCTTTACAATAAATTTAAACTTCTATACGATTTCACTTCTGCAATAATCTGCTGATTATCTTCTTTGTATTCCAAGCTGTCCATGAATTATAACAATTTACAGTATCTCACAAAAGTGAGTACACCACTCACATTTCAGCAACCATTTTAGTATATCTTCTCAAGGGACAATACTATAGAAATAAAACTTGGATATATTTTAGAGTACTCAATGTGCAGCTTGTATATCAGTATAGATTAAGTGTCCCCTGAAATTTACTCAACATACAGCCATTATTGTCAAAATATTATCAAAAATATTGACATCCAGTAATTCATGCTCTTGGACAGGTTGTCTTCAGCAAACCGTTTGCAGGCTTTCTTGTAAGCCAGCTTCAGAGAAGGCTTCCTTCTAGGACGATGCCTATGCAAACCTACTTGTTGCAGTGTGCAGCGCATGATCTGAGCACTGACAAGCTGACCTTCTTCTTCTGCAACCTTTAAAGCCATGCTGGCAGCACTCATGCATCTGTTTTTTTTTAAGCCAGGTTCTGCACCTGACGCACAGAACAAGTGCTCAACTTCGCTGATCGACCCTTGCAAGCCCTGTTCCGAATGGAACACACCTTGGAAAACCTCTATATGACCCTGACCACTGTAATGTAACTCAGTTTCAGGGCGTACTATATTGAGGCACCATATTGAATATCCAGTGGTCAGTATGAGACAATTGTACTCAAAGCACCAAATTTGAACTGCTCTAATACAAGATACAAAAATTTGTATGGTCCTGT
Source organism: Garra rufa (assembly GCF_049309525.1). Classification (NCBI taxonomy): domain Eukaryota; kingdom Metazoa; phylum Chordata; class Actinopteri; order Cypriniformes; family Cyprinidae; genus Garra; species Garra rufa. Next base: position 5,004 of record NW_027394401.1, on the reverse strand, counting down.
CAAGCAGACAAAAACATAAACATGATGAATAGGACATGTGGCATTGCATGGTTAAACAACATACTGCTATCACTTAGGGTGTGCTCACTTTTGTTGCCAGCTATTTTGACAATAATGGCTGTATGTTGAGTTATTTTCAGAGGACAGTAAATCTATACTGCTATACAAGCTGCACATTGACTACTCTAAAATATATCCAAGTTTCATTTTTACAGTATTGTCCCTTGAGAAGATATACTAAAATAGTTGCTGAAATGTGAGGGGTGTATTCACTTTTGTGAGATACTGTAAGTTCAGATTTCATGTCTATGTTCCAAAAAAAATTTTTTTTGGTCAAATTTACTACTAAATTATTTTTTTTTCAGTGCACGCTTTATAATTCTTACATTTTTTCAGCGGATGCTTTATAATAAACTTTTATAATAACCATCCATAGAAACATTATGACATAAAATACTTAAAACTTCAAATAACTGTGATAATTACAAAAGTCATTGAACATTAAATGTAAAGATTTTCACATATATTCATATTTTAATGTACATTTAAAGATGGACTACATATCACTATATGGTGAGTGATTACATATTTAATTCTTGCAAACTGACTTGCAAAATTAAACCTACTCTGAGAAATATTCAGTGGAGTAAAAAGTCAACTAGCCCCGGTATACACAACAATGTCTTAATATTAGAAAGTGTATAGGGCTACTATCAGTGAACATCTAATAGCACATGTAAAGAGTGCCATCTTAAGGCACAACAAAGCAAAGAACAGCAGTTTTACCCTGCAGCTGATGACTGAATTGACTTCATATTGTCACTGCCAAGCCTTCAGAATATTTCACAGAACTGTGGTGCAATTGATGGATGACATATTCCTGGAATTAACTTGTTTCATCTAGAAATTAACCAGCTATAAAAAGACTAAGTTGGAGATCCTGTTCCCATAACCTTTTCTGTCACTGCGTCAAGTAATCAATCATTCTGTTTCTCATCTCATTTTAATTACAAACTGATAACCATTCCTCCTCAGCAAATCATTTTTAGATACTGCTAATATTGTTCATATGAGGATTATGTCAGTCTTTCTATGACCAAATCCTCTTGATTATATTGTTACGGCTGATTTAGAATATTTCATTCCTGATAAGCCTCAATAGGAAGGGTTACACTTTGTTTAATGGGGCTTAATTAACCTTCAGTAACTCCTTGAAGAGACAAACTAAATGGATTGAGCTTTCTAATGTTCCATCCGGCATGACAGTTGTTTGAGAGATTTTGACAGGTGTGTTGATACATGTTTAACTCAGAAGCTTTTAAGATATATTTCACCCGAGAAGGAAACTGTTGACATCACTTACTCATTCGTGTGTCATTATTCCATTGAACACAAAACAAGATGTTTTATTCTCTTACATGGTTGACTGGGGGTGTCAAACCCTAAAAAGGTGGCCCTAAAAATAGCTTTGTTGTGGAAAAGACATATCCACAGCCAATAGAAGGCAAGCCAGAAACATTTAGCCAAACGCTTTTTTTTTTTAAATGGATGGAATAAACAGCTTTTTAGAGGAAAACAGCGTATTATCGGCTAATCTTCAACATGTTTTACACTAAACAATAATTTTGGATTGAACTATTTTTAGAGTTTACACCGAAACAGTATTAAAGGACTAGTTCACTTTCAGAACAAAAATTTACAGATAATGTACTCACCTAGCCTAGAATCTAGACGCGCCCCTAGCGGCAGCAAATTACATTTGCTTCCAAGGTCAGTCTAGTTACTCTCAATTCACTTAAAATTCCGAAAAATCCAAGATGTACCGGGCCAATCACGAGTCGGTGGGCGGGGTTAACATGATGACGACTGACCTGTGACCAATGACCATAAGTTCCGTCAGACATGAATTCCTGGTTCTGTGAACAGTATTTATATAATTTTTTACTTTGGATACACAGCCACGTCCATCTGTCCTGAGCAGGAGCTCGTTACATGTGAACGCGCTGTGGTGTAGAATACGCAAACACCGGAAGCGATCTGTGGCGTGTATACGACACTCATTGTTCACACAGTGCACAGAGATTGTGGATATAGCGGCTATTCAAAATGGTAATTACTTGCGTTTATCCTGGTTGTTCAAACCCATTTAAAGCTAAAAGATTACGTTTTAAGATCTTGGACTTTTTCACCGATTTCCCCTTCCGGTGTTTGCGTATACTACATCAGAGCAGGGTGTAATTTGGATTTGTATGTGCATGTTTTTGTTTACTTTTAAAGGTTTAGTGCCCATCTATGTTTATTATTTGGCTGACAGACTGCACAGTGCACTGATTTTCGTTAAAAATCTCCGTCGCTCTGACTACGTCACCTGACAGACTAAGTCTCTGATTGGTTGTAGCGCTATCCTATTGCGTGGAGAGGAGTTTGAAAGACAACCGTTTATCCCACCCCTCCGGTTGAGCCCTGTCTATGGAGAGTGCCCAGACCCTACATTTATGTGGGTCTGGCTTGCCAGGCTAGTACTCACCCCCTTGTCATCCAAGATGTTCATGTCTTTCTTTCTTTAGTCGTAAAGAAATGGTGTTTTTTAAGGGAAACATTTCAGGATTTCTCTCCATATAATGGACTTCTATGGTGCCCCCGAGATTGAACTTCCAAAATGTAGTTTAAATGCAGCTTCAAAGGGCTCTAAATGATCCCAGCTGAGGAAGAAGGGTCATTTCTGGCAAAACGATGGGTTATTTTCTAAAAACATTTACAGCTTATATACTTTTTAATCTCAAACGTTCATCTTGCCGAGCTAGACAAGACAAGCATTTGAGGTTAAAAAGTATATAAACTGTAATTTTTTTGGAAAATAACCCATCGTTTTGCTAGATAAGACCCTTATTTCCTCAGCTGTGATTGTTTAGAGCCCTTTGAAGCTGCATTTCAGAAGTTTAAATTTGGGGGCACCATAGAAGTCCATTATATGGAGAGAAATCCTGAAATGCTTACTCAAAAAACATAATTTCCTTACGACTGAAGAAAGAAACGCATGAACATCTACAGTGTTCACGCAGAGCTGGGCAAGACTAGCGTTTGAGGTTAAAAAAGTATCCAAATGTTAAATGTTTTTTTTACAAAATAACCAATCGTCTCGCTAGATAAGACCCTTTTTCCTTGGTTGGAGTCATTTAGAGCCCTTTGAAGCTGCATTTAAACTGCATTTTGGAAGTTCACACTGGGGGGCACCATAGGAGTCCATTATATGGAGAGAAATCCTAAAATTTTCTCCTTAAAAAACATAATTTCTTTACAACTGAAGAAAGAAAGACATGAACCTCTTGGATGACAAGGGGGTGAGCACATTATCTGTCAATTTTTGTTCTGAAAATGAACTACTCCTTTAAAAGACTACATGTACCTGTATTGGGCAGTTAGATGGGATTACAGCATCTATTTTTAGAAATGAAAGACTATGTAAGTAAGGTATTTTGAGTCTATAGAACATTATAGCCTCAGGCATGTACTGTTTTGTATGTCATGCCATATTTTCTGTCAAAGCACACAGCATTCAATCTTTTTTATAGGCAACTGCAATTACATAAACATGCATTAATGCACACACCTATTATTCATCTCAATTCAGTTCTTGGTTACGAACAAACAACACCAAGTATATTCAATAACATGCTACATTAAACTGTACATGCATTTTCTATAGTAAACCCTAAACTTTGGAACAAACTCCCACTTTATGTAAGATCGCCCTTGTTGCTGAGATTGGTACTTAAAGAATTAAAAAATTTGGTTTAACTCCTGTTGTTTTTAAAATACACTATCAGTCAAAAGTTTTTAATGTTTTTTAAAGAATTTTCTTCTGCACACCAAGCCTGCATTTATTTGATTTAAAATACAGCAAAAGCAGTAATATTGTGAAATATTACATTTTTATTTATTCCTTTATTTTCAGCATCATTACATCAGTGTCACATGATCCTTTGGTAATCATTTTAATTTATTGATTTGCTGTTCAAGAAATATTTTATTATCATTATTATTATCAATATTTAAAACAGTTGAGTAAATTTTTTTATTATTCTTTGATGAATAGAAAGATCCAAAGATCAGCATTTAGAAAATAAAATAAAAAGCTTTTGCAACATTATACACTATACTGTTCAAAAGCTTACAGTCAGTATACTTTTTTTAAGAAAAAAACTATACAAATGAATAGTTTTATTTAGCAAGGATGATTTAAATTGATCAAAAGTTATGATAAAGACATTTATTATGTTACGAAAGATTTCTATTTTAGATAAATGCCATTCTTCTGAACTTTCTATTCATCAAAGAAACCTGAAAAATTCTACTAACATAAAAATGTTTTTTTGAGCAGTTAAACAGAATATTAGAATGTTCTCTGAAGAATGTGACTGTAGTAATGATGCTAAAAATTCAGTTTTGAAATCACAGAAATAAATAACATTTTAAAATATATTTAAATAGAGAAGTTATTTTAAATAGTTAAAAAAAAAAAAAAAAATCTAAATTTTACTGTTTTTGCTGTACTGTGTATCAAGTAAATGCAGGCTTGGTAACTTGGCAAATGACAAACATGACAAATCTTACTGTTCAAAAACTTTTGACTGGTAGTGTATGCTCTATAAAAAAAGTCTGAGTTGAGATGAGTTGTACTTTTGCCCCTCACAGCCCTGATGTCTATTCTTGTAAGTTGTACAACAAACAAACAGAATTCTTTAATTTATTATTAAGGGTTTATGCTTTTAAAAACATCCAATGATCATCTAAGAACATGAATGACCATGAAATTTCTATGTGATGTTGAAAATACAAAAGTTTTTTTTGGCACATTACTAATGACTCATACAGAAATTCTAAGACAAAACGTTTGTTATAACAAACTCTATGAAGTGTGTGAAGATAATGTAGTACCAGGTTCATTTCAGGCTCACACAACAACAAAGAAGCATGATGGAAAAAGTGCGTCACATTTGTCAT